>NW_020884878.1:10855209-10972170 GCF_003945725.1 Corapipo altera | reverse complement strand
GCCCGCCGCAGCACCGGGGCCGCGCCCGCCCCGCGGGCACCGCGCCGCCGCCGCCAGGGGGCGCCCGCGCCGCCGCCGCCTTAAAGGGACAGCGCCCCTCGCTGGTTCCGGCCCGTCCCGGCCCGTGGGTGCGCCCGGTGGTTTTGGTTCCTAAGGAAGAACAGTTTATGTGGCCACTTACATTTCCTACTGGAGCTACTGAAAACGGTTGTTCAGTACATCTCTCATATAAAAAAGGTTCCAAGAAAACAGGAGTTTTCGCTGCAAAACCAAGTATCTTCCTTCTTCCAGCATTTGGCAAGTACCTGTAGGGATTAAATTGAAGTTTCAGTAACGGCTATTTCTTATTTAACTTCCTTTTGCAGCCGGCAAAAAAGGAGGCAGGCAATGCAAGCATGAGCTGGCATACTGATTTTTGAGTTGGGCTTTCCTAAACACAGAGGCAGCTGTTCTGTGCTTCATTTGAGAGGAAGAATCTTTCAGTCAATTGCTGGGGTTATCTCACAGCACAAGTATAATTTCCCCATCTTTGTTTCTCCCCATCAGCTGAAATGAGCACCACTTCAGCCCAAACATTTTAATCTGTCTCTCTGGGAATGCCAAGCTCGGCCCTTACAATAACAACATCCCTCAGAGGGGGGTCGGCAGTACCTGCAATCCTGATCTGAGGTGCAGATGATGCTTCTATGATGACGCTTTCTGTGAACTGGGCTTGGAGCCCTGTTCAGTGGGAGCTGCTCGGTGAGTTCTGCTGACTCACAGTGCCACAACAAATGCGGTGTAATAACTTCAGCAGGGTATCAGAAAAGTGGTAGAAGCATCCATGCAAAGAAAAGAAGGGTGAAAGCCTTAAGAAATATGAAAATGGTCATTGACTTAGGCTGTTCTACATTCCTGTTGTTATTCATATGAACAGCAAAGTCATCCTGACCCAAGGGTGTATTGAAAAGTAGGCAGAGAATGGAGTCACCTGCAAAAAGCTCATACAAATGGTTTTTGAAAATGTATATCACAGCACTTTTTCTCTATTTGTGGTGGCTCTGAGGAATGTGTATGTTTATTTTTCTCCATCATATTATTTGCTACTCTGTTCTTTATTTTACAGAACACTTTTTATCTTAATCACATTCACACATTTTGCAGAGTTCATTAATCAGTGTATCAGAATTAGTAACTGTAGTTTGATAGCATGATTCCTGCTGCAGAATATTTTGCTGATATTTAAACATTTTATGGAAGCATGGTAATTTGGGGAAAACCTGTGATTCAAAAAGGTCCAAATACTAGACTTTATCAAACATTATCAAAATTATGTAAGAATCTTGAAACAAATTGACTTGGGTTTCCTGTTATGAAGTGTTTCATTTTGCCAGTATTAGCGCTTTATTTCAGCTATCATTTCACTAGACTTATTTTAAACTTATTTATGCATCAGTATATTAAGCTCAAAATCTGTATTTGTATCAGAAAGGAATATGAATTTATTGAAACATGAGATTATTGAAGCCAACTTCCTAAATGACTTCTTTCTGAATGTTTTTTTTCTTTGAGAAATGCCACAGCTTCAGTCAATCTAAATCACAGTCTGCAGAGACGGAAATATTTATGAACTTCTTTCCAGATATGGAAGAGCAGGTTTTAAGAGGTGTTGAGCATTCTTGCCTCCTGTGGAAATGAAGAACAGGCACTAAAAAGGAGGAATTTGCTTTGCTCCAATATAGACAAACTTGAACGACATGTATCAGAGACCAGATTCACTCTTAGGAAGGAGAAGGCTGGTAAATGCCTTCATTTTAAACTGCATTTTTTGAATCTTAACCCTTGAACAACTGCAGATGTGGGAAACATTTCATCTGGTGTGCCACTCTACTGCATGTTGCTTAAATGAATTACAATCCTCTGTTTACACTGCAGAGCTAGTTCAGGCAATGCCAAACCTGGGACCACACTGAGCCCCAGGGTAATGTTTACGCAATTCCTGATCGGGAGCAGGTTGACTATTCCTGTGACTTTCTGTGGCTCAATGCTGTAAGCTGCAACTCATGAGCTGCTTCGTGCTAATTAAAGGGGTGAGGGTTGATTAAGATCTTGAGCCCTCCAGCAACCAGAACTATCTTCCTCTTCATCTTAGCTTCAGCTACAGGTCAAAGCAGGTTTCCCTTGTTTAGCTGGAACCTCTCACACCTTGTCTTCTAACCCTTTCAACAAATACAGAGGCTCAGACAAGGTTGGGCACTTGCAATGTGGCATAAGTTAGTGAAACTCCATGGAAGTTCATTTTAGAATAAGATGAGGCATCTCCACTTCATTAGTTATTTAACTATATTGTCTCAATGAGTGATTTTTTCAGCACCTGGCAGAAGTCATGAGTGGAAAGAAGATGACAAAGTGATTTTCACTGCCTGCAGTTCAAGCTTTTTACATTTTATTTTTATTTTTTATTATTACAGGACAGATGGTCAGGAGGAAGGGCTGAGCCTTCCATATCAGGACAGGTCTCCCCCTTCTCCAGTCGGTCAAACCACCAAGTCAGATCATGTGCTAACATGGCACTGCTGGAACAAGGCTGGAGCACAAGAGGATGGAGCACAAGAAAAAACCTGCATGTGCAGCTTCTTGGCTTTGAGAGAGAGATTCAAAGAAGGGTCCTGGTACTGCACAGCATCCAGAACTTGTCATCATCAGTGATGCAGCTAGAGAGAAATGCATGAGAAGCATGATGGGCTGCCACTTCTCAGGTCTCTGCTATATCTACAACTGAATCATCACTGCAAGATTCATGAAAAGGCCAGGTAGGACTTCTCTTCCAAGTGGTTCACTAGAGGACATGTGTGAGTGAAGCTGAGCTTATACAAATTATGGTTGGTTTTCACCGAATTTCTGGCAAAACATATTGTAACCTCAGCTATTGTCTGGAAACTTTTCTGAATGTACTCTGGGCCAGCAGCTTTTAAGTGATAAATCAGTGAAGGTTAGTACTGGGGATGAAAGCTCATTTCTGATGTCTTGAGTTCAAACGTACCATGGCTAACTCCAGCCAAGGGCTGCTGCAGGGATCTGGTCACTGAGGCTCCTGAGAGGGAGCCCCTCTAGTGCCCGATGGTGCCCAACCACACTGCTCTGAAGGACCCCTTGTCCATGGAGATGGAACAGGACAGGCCCTGCCAACTGGAAATCAGACTGTCACTGTACAGTCAGCTCAATCAGCATTTAGAGATGCCATCCCTCCAAAAACTGCCACTTGTTCTCACCTTCTGCCACGCCAGCCCAGCTCATGGGGCCATTCGTGAACAGGATCGGGGAGGCAGGAACTGAGCTGGACTAAAACTCAGAAAGCTGACAACAGTATTTTAGTCTTACCCCAAACCAATTCCTTAGTCTGGATCACCATCCTTCTTCCTACCCAGTTCCTCAAGGCAGTGAAGAGGCTGGAAGAAGGAGGCCAGGTAGAGAAAGCACCAAGTTGCCTCTTTTGGTGGCAATCCCACTTCACAGCAGCAGCAGGGATGGGGAAGGCACAGTTCACCCACGTGACTACTCCCTCACTCACCTGACAACCTACGCAATTTATGCTTCAGTATTTTGATTTTATAAAGAAAAGAAGGATTAGTGAGGACTGACTGAGATTCATCAGTACTTCTGAGATCTTTTAGAGAACAGAAGAAAGAATTCAGCTAGAAAAGCTCAAAAACCTTCCAAAAGAAGGTGACAACAATCCCTGGTAGATAACCAGCCCTGTATGGGCCAATGTGGGGCTGTTCAGGGATTCCTGAGCTCCCACCAGCCCCAGTGGAGCACTGCTTAGACTGCTACCTGTTACACTGGGAGCACAGCGAGCTCTTCTGTTCCAGTCATGAAAAGAGGATAAGTATGAGGGGTTTTGAAACTGCAAGGAAACCACCTTCATGGGAACGTACGTCTTACTTTCTGTGCAGCTCAAAAGTTTGGCTGTCCTGAGCTCTGATGAATGTACATGCTGCAGGGAAGTAAGAGAGGGTCTGGCTGCCAAGTTTGCTTGCTTGTCATGTAGCACTTTCGGGGCAGACTCTGTGTGAGCTCATAAGCCAAGAAAAGCATTTCATCAGCGAACAAAGAATTTAAAACCACAAAAAAACCATGTGGCCAAGATGCAAAAGATGGTGAAGTCCTGTGCTGGTATAACTGTGTCAGTCGGAGCAGACTTTTTAAACTGGTTACTTTTGCTAGTCAAAACCCAAGTGTGGACACAGACTGCACTGCTCTACGTTACCATAGCTCTCCTGCCTTCTACTATGACAACAAGCTACATGGAAATAATGTTCACACAAACTCTTTCATTACAGACACATACAGAGATTTACTTAGGTGATTGCTTCAGTGTAGTTAAAATGATTCAAACTTTGTGTGCAAGGAAATCCTGAAAGATTGCTCTCCAAAGAATCTGGGTGACCTCACAGTGCATTAGGTTTGGATTGAGACTTGGATAAGGATTAGGCTGCATTGAGATTTGCTCTACCTACAGTTTCACGCTAACAGAGTGGTTATAGCTGTTTGGAGCTTTTTAATCAGGTAGTCTTAAGTGCCTATAATAATTCTGGGAGCAGGCTCCCAGCAAAATGAGCCATCTTTCCACAAAAGAAAAATAAAATATTTTGCATTGCTATAATTATTTTTTTATGATGTAACTAGTTTTAAAATTATGAATGTAAATAAGACCAAAATGGACATATAACTCTTACATATAAAGTCTTATAAAGTGACCTGAACATATATGAATCCTATGACTATTATCCCATATTTTGCTGATTTACATCTATCTTTGCCTCTTGTGTTAGGAGCACATTGTTCCAGATGATCTAAACAACACATCCTCATTTCAGTTGTCCTCCACTTCCATGAGTTGTTTGTGGCTACAGCTGAACCTTTTAAAACTGCTAAAACTGAGAAAACAGGAAAGATAGAAGTCCTGTGTGGGACACATCATCACTTGCACTTTCTTCTCATGGTTATGGCTCCAAAGATTGAGGAACCTTTTCCTGTTTTGTTTAAATGCTTCCTTAAGAGTTCCCTAACAGTTCACAGGCCATTGTGCTTGCTGATTCTGCATGGTCCCATCAGGAGACACTGTCTTTTTTGCTGTCTGGGAAGGGCAGCAATTTCCATCTTTTCAAAAGCTACCACAATGTATAGACTTATATAGACAAGTGCAAAAAGAATAGATGCAGAAAAGCATTTCCAAAGTTCATGCCAGCACTATTCCAAAGCCAACTAACTGTAGCATATTAAAAAAAACCCAAACAAAAAACCAAAACAAATCCATCTGATAGTATCTCCAGCATACGAAGGACACACCCCATTTTTGCCTGTGATGCACTCGCAGAGTAAACTCAAGCTTCATCAACAAGGTGTAGAAAAGGTTTTTGAAACAACCCCAATCCTAACCAAAAGCTTCCCCTGGACAGTCAACAGATCTTTTGGACATGCCACAGCTATCCTGAAGTTAACTAAAGATGCTACAGGGTGCTAATCCAGGCACACAGCTGAGAAAGCCTTGCTATGAGTTTGGTGCTGCTCCTTTTCTGCTTGCAAACCTTTCATACTTAGGCATCAGTGGTGCACTGACTTGACTCCTACTTACTGGTGTACTGAAGGCAGGAATATAACCTGCCTTGCTCCACCAGTCATCCCTATCCTTGGCTATTTCCCACTCAGAGTGCATTTTGAAACATTATCTGATCTCAATATTCAATAACCAAAAGAGGCTTTTTTTCCCCCTTCTTGCTCAAATTCCAATTTCATATCTGAAGATTAAACTGTACATGTACATCTCCTCCATGTTACCAACACTCTCTGTCCTGTAACATCCCATTTCTATCTCCTACTACACACAGCCCTTCTGAAGGAAGAATGTCATGCAGAGAAGACTTGGAAATTCAGGAAACAAGTAAGTTACAGAAAACAGGAGATAATCAGCTGTAGCGTAGAAGGGAAAAGGGAGAAAAAACCCAAACCAAACCACCACAAACAAAAAAACCTGGAAAAATCAACTGAGCCTACAATTTGGCTATAGCTCTTGAGCATTTACTAGGGAGATAGATAGCTCATTTAGAATCACAGACTTTCAGACATTTCAAATTGCCTAGGTCACGTAAGACACATGGATGATAAATTCCATTAATACTTGTAATATCACTTTGGTATTAAACTTATCTCACATACTCAGTGCCTGTCAGTCTGTAAATAAAGCCTAGGCAATGAGAATCTCTGAATGCAGGACATTATAATCCCATAGAGTCATTATGGAGCTGTCTGGACAGGTAGTGCTTCCCAATCATTTTTCTGACAGCTCAAAGGGACACTTCCACAGAGAGGATCATTGCAAATATTTCTGGTGGTTCTGTGTGTCTCTGAACAGGCCACTTCTTTGCCTCATGTTAATATACCTCATATACAAGAGCTGCCTTTAGAGTTGAACATACAATGCCAATGCTGTCCTTTGGGATTTTCCCTTCCCTCAGAGCTTCTGGCAGGGAGAAGGACTGTTAGTGACTAAACCATTGAAGCCTGCTTGCCTTGAGCCTCAGTTTTCTGGTACGACCTCTGAAGAAAGCTTTTCATGTGGATGAAGAGTTTGTCATAACTTGTGCCTATGAAAATTCACATTGTTGGATAGGGGATGAGCCCATATTGCATTTCCCTTCATCGGGACACAACTTCCATTATTTGAGTGCGATCACATATAGGAGTTCAGTGTCCTAAAGAGTTCTATCCATCTATGTAATTTTTTTGAAATTGTGCAAAAATCCCAGGTACATACACACTTCCTCTTTTACTTATTTATTTGGGAAAACAATGTCAACAAATCAGATGGAAGACAGGTTAGAAGGCCCTTCTTGAACACTCAGCACTTTGTGTAGTGGTTGTTACTGCTCACTTTGCACCAAGCCTATGAAGTGGGATTCTTGTTCAATATGTAGGCCTGGCAGGATAAATAAGAGAGGGAGGTGAACACCCTAAAGTAGAGGAAAGAACTTGTACCACTGTTTGGACCTGCCAAGGAGCTGCCATAAAAGTGTTTCAAGCAGTAGGCAAAGAGGCCTTGGGGCAAAGAGCACCAGACATGGTGCTGAGGCAGACAAGCTCTCCCAGGAACACAGCTGCCTTGTGTTCACATTCAACGTTCAAGCAAAGCCTTCCTTGTACTGTCTTTTGGTATCGTCAGATCAATAATTGGTTTGTATTGCCTGAAAGCTGCACTCTTGAGAAGAAATTCAGTTGGACACAAGTCTCCTGTAATGGGTTTGTTACCTTCCCTGGGAGGGAAAAGGAACCGGATAGATCACCTGATTCATATTGTGCCAATAAGATATTCCATACCATGTTACATCAGCTCAGATATAAAAGAAATGAGAAGGAAGCAAAGGCTCTCTCTTCTCTTCCAGGTAGCTGCGTGGAATTGTCGGGCCGTTTCTTCGGAGGAGGAGAGCGTTCTCATGTGGAAGTAGTCTTTCTTTATTGTTAGTTCTTCTCTCTGTGTATAGTGTTTATAGTTTTTTTCCTCTCTGTGTAAATATTAAACTGCCTTTCTCAGCAGGTTCGGTTTCGCAGTTTTTTTTCCTTTTCCCTCTTCCCTCTTCCCTCCTCCCTTCTCCTCCAGGAGAAGGCAGGGCGCAGGCCCGGTGGATACCTGGCGTTCAGCCAAGGTAAACAATAACAATATAAAGTATAAGATTCCTAATAATATAAATTTATAAATATATATATGCCTTGTATGTGGCTTATTTAAATCCTCCCTGTTCACTGTTCCTGCCCCACAATCCTGGTCTGCAACCCTGGATTCCTGATGAACAGGAAATTTCAGTACAGGCAGGCATGTTGTCTTTCAAAAAAAGTCAAAATAACTTGAAAGCCTTTCCTGGCTCCGTTCTCCAGCCTTCACTAAAATGCTCTTCCTTATTTCACATACAAAGTGCAAACCACACCAACACTTCTACTACATGGAAATCTTCTTCAGAAATCTCCACCTTTGTAATTGTACCTCCAACCTTTTTTAAATCTCAAACACAAACACATATACTAAAGCTATTTTGCAGCTACTTGGTACAGAGTTCTCTCTAGGAAATGGTTTCACAAGTCAGAGAAGTAGAAGTTAGCGCAGATGTCTTGAGGGTAAAGTTGACAGTGGTTTCAGGTGAGATTTTGGCTACTCTGCAATAATGCAAGAAGCTGCCAGAGAGATTGACCACAATTTGTGGGACATCTTCCGAAGATGATGAGGCCTGGGTTGAGGTGAGGGAGAATGAGATATAATAGGCATGTGGGTCTTGTCAAAGGATCTCACCTACACAAATTGGAGAGAATTCAAACCCGAACTCTTCTTTGTTAATCATCTCCACTTGATGTCAATGACAATAGCCCCAAAAGACTGGTTTACCATTGCTCCACACAGCTGGGGAAGGGAGAGCTACCAGGTGTCACACACTTTCCTACAAAAGCAACAAAAATCTTGTGTTGCTGGCTAACAGTGGTGCTTTTCTGAGGAGTCACATTTGTGCAGATTCCCAGAGAAGAGGCATCTACAACTTATGTTCTGCCATTCTTCCTTATGCTCCCAGCTTTGCATGGCTGTTCTCACCCACCAGCCCCATGCTGGCCGCCCAAGTCTCTAAGCAGTCTTCATGATAGAGCACGATGTAGGCATGACTGCCTGAAATTTCATTTCATATAGGCATGATAAGAGCAGCAGCTTACAAACTCTGCACAGTAAGGAACAAAGGACTTTTGTTTTAAAGACTGACAAATGCTGCTTAGTGTGCTTTTGTTAAATGAAATGCAAATACTCACTTACTAATAAATTATTGACATTCTCCCTTTGAGAGTAACCATCAACTGCTGTTAACATCTCCGTTCAACCGTTTGAGTTGTTCTGGGGCTCTGTGCTGATTTCTGGTACAGTCCTCTAGCAGGGGCTTCAGAAAAAGGCAAATTCAGGTACAGGACGAGGTGAGTAGTTAAAAGCTTCACAACTACAGTGAGCTGGCTTCTATCTTTCACTAGACAACAGAAAAATAATAGGAGCCCTCCACACAGAGAAGGATGAAGATTTACTTCCAACTGATGAAATTTGTATGAAAGCCTCCCCCCCTCATGCTGAGCTGACAGCTCTCCCTGTGCACTTGCATGAGTAACAAGGTGCTCTCCAAGTCTGATGCTTGGATTAACCATCAGGTACTTCTGTCATTCTGCTTTCCTCCAGCAGTGATTTCCCATGGCCTCAGACAAGTCTGTTCTTCATCCAGGCCTCAATTTTCCTTCTTTAGGGACCAGGAAGGAATATTGAAAATACAAAAAAATGGGAGAACTGTAAGGGATATCTGCTGTATCAGGCAGGCAGCTCAACAGGGAACTGAACCATGGAGTTTATTACCAGAACACCAAAAGCTATCAGTTTTGGTTAAATAAATATCATCAGTAAATGGGACTGACTGTGTAACATTTTTAGGTACCAGTCACTCACAAGTGCCCAACACAATCCTTTCCATTATTTATATGCAAAACCTAAATTGTAGGTTTCAAGGATAAGCAAAGAATACACAGAACAGTGCTGAAAATAAAACCACATAAGATTATGGTTGAGGGACAAATCAATGGTTTGTGTACAAAAATCTTCAAATAATAAAATATTATGAAGTAACTAAACACTAGGTGATTGAAGTGCTCTAGAGAATAAAAAATAATAAAGCTTTTAAGAACAGAATTAATTTAAGTGACATAAAAAAGAAGATATTAATACTTCTGTAGGAAAGGGGGAGTTCTGGGTTTTTTTCTGTGACTAACAACCTATCAACCCTCACATGGCATAGATGGATGTCTTACACATATCCCTCTCGCAGTACATTTTAGAAGTTGGTAACTGTGGGCTAATTCCTAAGCTCTAACAGGACACAGGGAAGAGGTTCCAAAAAACAGACATATACATATACAAACTCCTTTTTTTTAAATGAAAGCTTAGATTCTGCACATCTTAAACAATATCCTGTCTACCCTCCCCCCAAACCTTCCTCTTGGTTTATACACAAAAAAAGTTGGGATCCTTTGAATTTGGGAAAAGGCCTAATGTGAACTGTGTTCTTTCAGTGTTTCTTTAGTAAAAGAAAGTTATGCTTCAGGAAAGTCTGAATACGGATATTCCCTGCTGCACATCCTTAACAGTCTAAAGCAAGATAGGTACAGCCTGGAAACTGGGAATCTCAGAAGGGACAATAACTAAATCTCTCTAAAACCATTCTTTGGTATTACTGACTTGCTTCACATAAGCATCATACAGTTAATTAGCGGAAATTAAAAAGAAAAGCAAGAGTGTCATTGTGACCTCCTCTTGTGAGGATGGAGCTGTCACTCTCTCAGGTGGTCAGATGATTCTCCTGGAATATCTATATAGACAGAAGAAAGAGGAACAGTGAATATCTCCAGTGAATGACTCTCACAGAGGATTTTTCGTTTTTTACTATTTTTTAGGCCATCTGACCAAACCCAGCATTTTTGGCCTGCAGATGCCTCGTTGTGAATCTGGATTTCTTTTTAGCATGAGTGACTTTTCAGTGAACTTGTTTACATGACCAAACATGTTGGCAGCAGCAAACTCAGCATGGAAATTCAGTAACTGTTCCTCTCTAACAGTATGAGCAGACTTCAGTTGAAATCATGGAAAAGCAGAATTCTCAGGAGTTTAATGGCAGCTTTGGAAGTGGATTTTTTTTTAAATATTATTTGTGCAGATTTAGTTAAAAACAAGAAATTGTAATGAATAATGGTTTTGCTGAAATGCAATTTGTAACCATAAACTCCTTTGACCAAAATTCTTCAGGACAGATCTCTCTCCTTCAAGGTCAGCATGATGCTGGGTCATATTGCTGGAGCTGTGAGATCAGTATCTGCATTGCTTCTGCAAAAATTGTATTTTATGTATGTTTAAATAAATGCCACAGAGAGAAACACTCAGTCATCAGCCATCTCTGCCCATATTCTTTCAGTGTGTTTTGTCAGTTCTTGCTCAACTTTGAAGAGACTTTGTAACTGGCTGAAAACACAGGGTAAAAGCAAAGATTTTATCTCTTTCTTGCTGAAATTGTTTTACCACAGATAATGTAGACATGAGGATTATATTCACTGGTAACTAATGAAGAAGGAGCATCACTGTAATGAAGACTAAGAGTTCAGTCTAAAATGCCAAGGCCCTTCTTCATAAAAGACTAATTTCTTTATAGGCACTTTGACAAAGGGTAGTAGTGTGTAAGTCTTCCTTTGACAGATGTTTACTGTGGATGTTTGGGAGAATGAGATAAATATAAAAAAGTTTGTTGAAAAGATAGTAAATATTTCTAGAACCAAGAACAAAGTATGGCTGGTACTCAGAGGACTTGGCTAACATGATTGCCTGAAGCTTAACTCAGATGTGGCTGCTGCTAACAAGCAAAGCGTAGAAGAATTTCAGGAACTGAGAATTAAAGATTAAGTTAATTTAAGCTCCCAACATTTCAAAGCATACAAAGCAAGTCAAAGGAGGAAAAGATCACCATGGATTACACACAGCTTACTGAATATCTCTGCTTTTTGTGGTCAGTGTAGCCAAACCAAGCAAATATACTATTTCAATTCAAAAGGAGAAGACATAAAATATAAAAATGCCAACATATAGAAAAATGTTGCTCCCAAAGAAATGTGGTACACTCTCTGAGAAAACAGATGTTTCCAACAAAGAAGTTCACAGAAAGACAATAGCACAAGAAAAATAACCACCTAAGAAAAAAAGGGAATCAGAAGACTGTAGCCTTACTTTCAGAAGAAACAAAAGCTCTAAAACACAAAATAAGGATTCATAAAACATGAAATAAAACATATGAATTGAAGGAAACTACTGGTTTTGGCTCACAGTAAATGATAAGAAACTGATCAAAACAACTTATTACACCACAACAGGATACTATGAAATTCACTGCAACTACATCTAACAACCAAAACAGCTGCAAGCTGCAAAAACACTGGGCATTCATGCACTCACTGATAAAAATTCACATGAGTACTATAAACATTGTTCTGAGAAAAAAGAAAAGGAAAAAAAAAGGCATTTTCCCAATATGCCTCCTCAGTTTTTCAGATCTGTTACTTCAGATTCACTGAAAAACCTTTCCCTTCTACATTTCTTTATAAACACAGCACTACCTCTTCTTGTAACACACAGGGGGGTTTGCCCAGCTGGAGATGAGGGCAGATGTCATGTGAGGCTTGGGCTTCCATGTGTTTTCTTTCTCTGATCAAAGCAGTGGTTCTTCAGTTTGCTCTTCTGTGCCCCACCTTCCAAGTATAAGGAAGAGATGGGAGCTTATCTTCCTTTCTTTCAGTTGCCTTCCTTCTCCATAACCAGCAAGTGAGCATTTTCAAGGAGCTCTGTGTTTCATCCCTCACTCCTCAGCTTAGCCCTACCCTAAAACTAGTCTAACCTTCTTGGCTTAAGGTTGGGTATGATCTTCATAGGACCAACACATGCGCTCATGCCCTGTTCTCCTCATTTATGCCAGATTTCTCCTTGGAATCCCAGCACATACGGAGTCTGTAGGGATCCCAGTGCTCTAGCCATGTGTTTAGTTTAGACTGATGATTAAGAAGGAAAAGATCTGGGAACATGGTGTTCCTGTTGAATCAAAACTCAGCATCCTACAAAGGGGAAGGCAAATACTGTTTTGACAGAAATGTCTCTGTAATAGTCTCCCTTCTCAGTTACTTGTCAATGAGAACCTAGTACAAACTATGTTAAACATAAGCATAAAGATCCACCCAAAAGAATGCAAAATGCATTCTGTCCTTCAGCTTCTGCCTTCCATTTGGAAGCACAACTAATTTTGGTTTGGTAATTATCTCAGGTCTTCTACTTTTGCTTTTCTTTTTGGCCATAATCTAAGTCTAGGGAAGACCTTTCATTAATACTGTTTTATGAAAACTTTGTTTGACTCAAAAATTACAACTAAGCCTTCTGATTCCTATTGTCAGCCCTCATTTATCCTATGTACTTTGTCAGGATCCTGAGTGCAGGAACAGGCTTTAATAGGCCAACAATCTTCAGCTGCCCAACTCCCAAGGGCTCAGGAGCCCCACTTAAACTGAGCCCTGGGGCTTCAGACCATACCTGACCTATGTATTAGGAGTATGGGTCTCCAGCTCAGTCATGACTGTGTCAAGCCATGTTCATCAGGACCTGGAGTTATAGACTGACTTCCTAGTTTGAGCTCAGTCTTTTCTTACCAGTATGGACCTGTATGGCAATCACTAGGTTATGTCTGACCCGAGTTCTCTTCATTGCACCTGACCCTAACCTGTGGACTGCCTTCCCAACTTGACCTTGGACCTGCTTTGTTGCTTGCCTGTACATCCTCGCTGAATGTGGTGTGCCCTGCTTGCTTTGCTCAGGTACTGTGGGCAGTGAAGCTCTGCCCTACCAGCTGTGTTATCATGCTTGGCTCCTGCCCCTGATGGAACAGCCAGCCCCACTGCTCCCAGTGCCTTTCTGTTTCACCTTCAAAATAAACTCAGTATTTCTACAAAAATACGCCGCCTGACAAAACTAAGTGAAACGCTTTTTTCTTTGTTAATGCTACAAAATCCCATGATTAAATCTCTGATTCTATTAATTAAATATTATTTCTTTTGGATTCAACAGACTTCTATTTTCTCCTGTGGTTTGCAAGCTGAATTAAGTCTCACCGGGTATATGTTCTCATTTCAATATGCAGAGTATTATTTCTTTCTCTTTATTACCAGTTCTCAAGAATTCTTTCCCCTTATTATTAACAGTCCTCATGACTGGAATTTAGCTTGAAACCCTTCTAAAGCTGAGAACAGTCGCTTCCCTCCCCCCTCAAAGAGCTGCTGCTAAAACTAACTAACCAATCAAAAGTTAGTTTGAGCTAACTCAGCTGAGCTATTTGCTGTGTCCTTTCCTATACTATGCCAAAGGTTGAGCATAACACTGAATTTATGCAGATTGAGATCTAGCCAAAAAATATTACAAATCACTTTGTCTGGTGTTATGCCTTAGCTTTCAAAGGCCTTGTGTTTGTTATAATAACTCCTCAATTTTTCTAGATTCTTCTCTTCATAACCATAGTCTCAGGCCTATGCTCTAACATAGAGGAGAAGACCCATGGTTGGGTCTTTTAACTTGCTTGGTTAAATCATAAATCCTCCTCCACTTCCAACTCCAACAGTTCAGAGAAAAGACAGGCTTCCTAAGTAGAAATAAGTCCCACATTCCAATCCCTTTTCCTCAGAATCTCAAGTGCAAATGCAGGCTTTACACTTAGCACACTGCCAAGCCATATATTCACACAGTCGCATATTAATTTGTACTGAAACCCTTCTCTTTGACATCTAGGTTGGTATTTTAAAGAAAATAGGCTCTCTGTGGTAACTATTTCATTTCCCAACATTACCACTAACCTCAGGATAAGAAAATGCAATACAGCCATGCTTGAGTCTGTCAGCTCCACAAGAGGTTTATTCCCTTATAGATCAACTGGGACCTCACCACCTGTAAGAATAGAGAGAATGGTATTTAGTCAAGAGAACTGTCCCAGGGATAATTAGCTATTCATTAGCTATGTAGCTATTCATGTCGACATCTTTCATCAGAACTACACTAACGGGTTATTTAAACTTCATGAAAGGTAATGAAATCCTCGTTCAACTGAATTCAAGTGCAAAACCTGGCAGTCGGGGTTTTGCTCAGGTTGGCTCTGCCTGCGGTGCCGGGCGCCATCTTGTGTCGCTTTTGGGCCTTTAGTTCAATAGGCATTAAAATAATAATTTTAAAAAAAGTCTAAGGTGTAGTTGCTCTGTGCCAGAGAACTTATATGCTGACTCTTGTGGGCTCTCAGCAGTGTCTCTTTTCACTAACAATATCTGCAGCTTCGTGCACTTAGTCATCAGCTGTCCTGAATATAACCCAAAACACCAGCTTCTAACATTTTAATTTTAACACCAAACATAGCAGAATAAGCCATCATAAATTTAATTTTGCAGTGGCTTTTATATACTGCCTCACATGTACCTACTACATCCCCCAAGAAAAATGGCAGAAGATCCTGTGTGTATATACTTATTTACATCCAAAAAAAGAAATGTCATTGCTTTAGCATCTTTCATTTTTTATTGGACATCCCTTTTTAAATTCTATTTTAGCCTTCTTTTTTTAACTACAGCTGGATGAATGTGAATTTTGGCCACTGCTGCTTTCTCTATGAGAAACAGTAGTTATCTCATGACTTTGGGAATACAACGATTTAGTAATAAGTTTTCATTTCACAAATAACACTATGCAGTTACTGAATTAACTAACACAGAGCACATCGCACCACACAGTTCCTGAATTCAGGCAAACGCGTTCTGCACGCACAAATTCTCCCAATATCATTGTGGTGCTGTCACTGAATGGCACACACCTGGCCGGATAATTTTTTTGCTCAATTTAAATGATCTTTTGGCTTCATTAAAGGATTTTACCCAGTAGATCATAGAACAACAGAATGTTAAGGGGTTGGAATGAACCTTGAAGATCATCTAGTTCCAACACACCACCACCCCCCTCCCCCGACATGGGATAATAAGAATATAATATTTCCTAATAATTTAATTCAACAGAAATAAGTCAGTCAGTCATGTTTATGCATTAGCATATACTGGTTTTTAAATACATGCATATCAGTTGTTGGAGGCTGTTACACAACCCAGTAGCCTCTATTGGTATTTCCCTCGACGCAGCCCCTGTCCAAGCCCAGCAGTTTGGGCCTCGTCCCCCGTAGGGGAGCCGAGAGCCCCTCGGCGCCGCCGCCATTTTGGACGAGGCCGCCCCCGCCAACGAGTGGCGCGCGCCCGAGCCAAGATGGCGGCCGGCCAAGGCGCCCGCCCCGGATGCGGCCGCGCGCCCCGGCAGCCTTTGGAGCGGGCCGGAAGTGGCGGCGGTGCCGGTGGGGGTGATGGCGGCGGGCGGGCAGCGGGGCGGGACCGCGGCACCCGCCGCCTCCCGGCGCCGCGGCGCGGGCTGAGGGGAGCGGGCCGCCCGCCGCCGCCCTCCCGCTCCCTCCTTCTCCGCCGGAGCAAGGTAAGGGGCTGCCGGCGCCGGGGAAGGACCTGTTGGCGGCGAGGCGCGTCTCACCTGGAGCAGCACGAGTCCTGCGGGCGGTGGAGGGAGGAGACCCCAGTGGGGGTGAACGGGTCCGGTAACCATCACGGGTTTCCCCAAAAGCTGCGAGTTACAATGGGGTCTGGAAACGGAGCGTAAGAATGAGAAAACTCCTGAGTGTTTCCTCCTTTGGTGTAACACGGAGCTAAGGCTTCTCTTCTGACCACTGCTCAAGGGCAGGATCAAAATCCGCGGCTGTTTACCTTCTTAAATCCGCTGCTGTTTTAATAGTGCTTGTGCTTTCAGTATGTAATTGCCTTCCGAAGATTTATTTTCTTCGAAGGCGACAACTCGTGAGCCAGCTTGGCAATGCCGAACTGCTGGAAAAAATATCCAGCGTGTTATTTGCTGCGTAAACGTGGACTCGGGGGTTCGAGTGTTACCCAGTAGATTAACAACTCCTTACACAAATTTTTCAGGTGTCCTACTAAAACTGTTGACTCAGTGTATCAAAGGGAAATAATGCAGTTAAGTTATATAGAAGGATCAGCTAAACAAGAAGTAGCGATCATAGACATAAGTTATGGTATTCTCAAGTATTTACTGTTCTTTCCCAGATGTTTAATATCCTTGTATGCGTGACCTGTTTTAGCCACCATGAACGCAGCAGTGTGAGGGCCGGAACAATTTCTCCAGGGCTGCCCTGACCAGATTCTGTAAGGTCAGGATTAAGGATACCCTTCACTTAGGTAAAACCAGGAAGCCTTTCAAGATTGCTAACCAAATAGTCGAGCTCAGAAAGGGTGATTTAGAAAGGGGTAGTGATTTTTTTTATCGCTTATGGTAAAAAATCTCATACTTCCGTGAATCGTCATTGTTCTGTATGCATAATTCATTCTTAAATATGTGTTTCTGCCTAATGTTTTAAGGCTTAATGCGTTCTCTTAAAACAGCTTTACATAGATGGATTTTACCCCTCTCTTAAAAAAGGTAGGAAAAGCAAAAGCCCAACAACCTGAAAAAGCCTGTTTGTTAGGGGAGCCCTGATCAGCTGCAGTGGTTCTCCCTGCCCTGAGCAAGGGCTGTTTTGAGGGAAAGAGGTGATGACTTTGTATGGAGGTACTTCAGCTAGTGTTTGTGACTGGATTGAAGAGTGTTTCCAGTCACCTAGATCCCATGCTACCAGCTGGAGATTTGAAGCAGCTAAAATTAGGCCCAGTAGTATCTGTGGTGCTCCAATAATTTGTGCTTTTCCTGAAAAGTGCCAGTGGAGGGGTGTCTGGTTTGTTCTGCACCGAGGCATTGAACAGTAGAGGTGTGCAGCTCCATTCCTCCAAGAAGGGCTGTGGCAACTGTCCACACAGGGACAGCAGGAATACAGTTAGGTGCAAGTAACATGCTTATAGTACCTTCATGTGTGCAAATACATACCTTTAGTACATATCTTCTGATGTTGAAATTGAAAACATATGGTTCATACATAGATAGGCACTCAGCTAGAGCTTAATACAACTGGACATTGCTACACCACAAAGAAGCAGTGATGCTCCTGTTACTGGCTGTCTAGCAGCACCTTTGTCTTGCAGACGTCAAAGAACTTTCCAAACTTAAATATTTATAGAAAATCTTGTGTTATCCCACCCTGCGTCTAGAGACACTGAGGGTAAATGGGGTAAGTAATCTATCCAATTGATGACTTTTGTTATGTTCACTCTGTCTTTTGACTGGGTATATCCTGACAGCCAGCAGGCCTTAGAGTAGCCAGAGCCATCAATAGAGCTCTGTGGGTCCTTACCATTAACCTGTCACTGGCAGATACTGTCATTTTCTATGAAGCAGAGAGAACCTGAGTCTTCAGAAATTGCTGTGTGTGCTGTTTAAACTAATGTGTAATGAAAAGTTATAGAAAGTTAAGTTACAAGAACCAAGGTTCATCTGTGTCTCCTCTTTCCCAAGCTGTACTAAATGTTTATGTCACCTTTTGTTCCAGGTGCAGAGCATGGAGAATGATGAACTTCCGCCAGAGGATGGGATGGATTGGTGTGGGGCTGTACTTGTTAGCAAGTGCTGCAGCTTTTTATTATGTCTTTGAAATCAATGAGACTTACAACAAACTAGCACTGGAGCACATTCAGCAACATCCGAAGGAGCCACAGGAAGGAACCACATGGACGCACTCCTTAAAAGTACGACTGCTATCCTTGCCTTTTTGGCTGTGGACTATAATATTTTTAATACCATATTTACAGATGTTCTTGTTTCTCTATTCCTGTACAAGAGCTGACCCCAAAACTGTTGGGTACTGCATCATTCCTATCTGCTTGGCTGTTATTTGCAATCGTCATCAAACATTTGTGAAGGCCTCTAATCAGATCAGTAGATTACAACTGATTGACACTTAGCTCAAGTTCTAGTTTCTCTTGCTGTTTTGAAGCAACTGCATATGCCTGATCTAATCACAAGACTGAAGTTCTGAGTGAAGGCCGGAAAGAGCCTTTTCTTTCAAACTGATAAGCAATGAAGAGAGTGACTGTTTTCTATTTAAAAAAAAAAAGTAACTATAAAGGTTTTTTAATTATGGGTCTATCAAGCAGCCAGAGTGGGAGAGCCCTGTGTGACATGTGATGGAAGTATTCCTCATTTTGCCTTAATGATGCAAAATCACAACACTCCATCTGAAACGCCCTGTGGGGAAACGAGTTTCTGGTCCACAACTTTACTCCTCTGTGCAAAAAAGTGATTTCCTATGTTTTCCCTTGGAGTAAAATCAATGAAAAGATGCTGCTTTTGTAGTAAATGTAAAAGGAAAAACATATGAGAATGTGATTATAAAAGCTGCACTTAACACAATTCTTTTTCTTTTTTCTTTTTGCTAAGTAATATCTCCATCAGTGCTGTTTTTAATGAATTTTTTAAAAATAAGTTCAGATATAAAACCAGGAAACAAAGAATAAAGTTTGTGCAAACATTTAAAGGAAAAAAGTACTGTTTTTCCTGTGGTAGCCTACTGTTTTTCAGTGACCACAACAGTGTAGTAAGTAGGCAGTGAGGAGTGGCATAAGCCTGGAGCTTGGTGCTTTAAGCTGTTTTCCTATGACATCAAAAACAGCTTATGCTGTACTTGGCCTGTAGTCTGCACAAAAATTCTTTTATGTTTTCTTCTATTATCTCACTTGATAAAATTGCTGACATTTATGACCATTCTAACTTCACTCCAGACATGATGCAAAACCATGTTCCGGGAGCACTGACATAATTAGGAAAGACTTTGAATTTGGGAAAGTTAACTGGTATTAGGTTGGAGAGATGCTAGAAACAGGTTGTAAGACAAGTAATCATGGTTCTTCTAGAAATTCAAAGAAGTAAGATACTTTCTTCTCGTTCTTGTAATGAATGCAAATTTCTTCTGTCACACTGAAATTTCGCTGAGATTTCTTGTCATAATTTCAACCTCTGTTTTTCATTGCTGTTTTGGCATAGCTTTTAAGTCTAACTGCTGTATTGTATATTTTGAATAAGAGTGAAATCTGTTCTTTCCTCTTGTCCCTTTTTACTTCTTAGAATAACTAAATCTTTGACCCAGCCATGATGGAAGTAACTTTACAAATATGGAAACAGTGCAAAATACACTCTTTAGAAGCAGTAGGCTCCAAAGAATTATGAGCTAAACTCCTCAATTATAATTTGAACTGTATGTGATTGTCCATACCCAGTCATCACAAATGATAATCCATTTCTGATTGCATTAAGGGAATCCTGGGAATATCAGCTTTCTCTCACTTTGGAAAGAGAACACTATTTTCAGTTTTGCTGTGTTTAAGCATGGCAGTTACAACACCTTAAACTTTCTGCTTGCATTTGGAGATGTTTTGAGACACTGGTTTCAATTGTCAGCATCAGTGCTTGGACCTGAAAACAATGTAGCCTTTACAAGAAGGTTTTGAGTTCTAAGTGCAATATGAAAAGGAGGGAGCTGCCATCTCAGTATGCTGGAGTAAGAGTAAATTATAAACTCTGATGAGTAGTTATTATCTTTGGAATCAGAGCTTTTAAGTTGTGTTGTTTTCCAACTTTTAAAATCACCATGCTATTTATCTATAAAATAAAAACTTTTCAAAGTTTATAAACAGAAGTCTGTTAATGCACGTGCATATCAAAGGCTTTTCTTTTTTGGTTTTGGTTTTCTTTTTTGCGTATGTTTGCTGCCAGACAGCAGTGCTGGCTGCCAGCTGCTGTAGCTGTCCTTCCCTCAGGATGTGTGTTTGGTTCATCTTTTTTGTGGTCCTTTTATGCTCTGTGCCCTTGTTGGTAGCATGGAGTTTTGGGACTGGCTGGATAAAACCAAATCCCTTTGTCATTTCTTCACCTATGTATAACAAAGAGATAACTCTGGCTGGACTGTTTCTAACTTGGTGCCATAGTTTTAATCTGAGCAGTTAATCTGTGTCCAAATGGAAATATTTAAAGAGTTATTTAAAGAATTAAAGAGGAAGCATAAAAAATAGAAAATGGTAGTAAGAACTGCCTAAGTTTCTGTTGTGCAAGCATGTGACCCTTAGCAAACTCATCAGCATGCCTGGTGGGATGAGCCAAGCTGTCTGGACGTGGAGCACGTGCTGAGCACAGTGGTGACTTACAGAAAGGTGGTTTGTGTTTGTAGACTTTTCCATCAGAAGCCTGGCTTTGGATTACAGGTGTTGGCAGTCATGAGCTTTTCAACTAACTACAGAAAGATACAAAATCTAATTCAAGTGTCTGTAAGGACTTGAGCTTGAAGTTAAAAGCAGCAGTGGAGAGAATTAGTTTAAACTATCAACATAGTATATAGGAATACTAGACAATAGGAGTAGGAGAAGAGCAAAGTTAGCTCTGCTGATGCTTCCAGCGCTTTTGGCACCAGGAGAACATCAAGAGATGAAGTCTTACTGACAGAGTAAGTAAAGACTATAAAAATTAATAAATTGGGTTTTATTGTAGTCTCTTAAAAAAAGAAGTAGTGAAATAACTTTAAGCTTAATTATTATGAAGACTTGTAGGTAGTGTCAATGCTAATTAGTTCTGAATCACAAAAGATAACTGCCTGTAACACAAATTGACATAATCTACAAGCTTTTGGGATAATCAAGCTCAAGTAAATTTTACAACCTCTTTAAAGACTACAGTACTTCTCAATTAGTTCTTGATCATAACTGGCAGATAATGGCACAAATATGTTTCTAGGGCAGTGGCATTAATCTAGTATAAGATTAGCTTATGCTAGAACTTGCTTATACAAATCTATTTAGTTGTTTTCACTGACTAGGCAGCAAAGATGAATTGCTGTAACTTTCACTTGGGGTGGGAAAGCTATTTTTACTCATAGTCTTGACTGAAAATGAGTTACCTTAAACCTGATCTTGAAGAGCTTCCTACAGCAGAAGCTGGAATAATAGAAGCAGTAACAATGTCCTCAGAAGATTGCTAAACTCTACTAGCTTAGTAATCATCCATAATTTCTGCCAACAAAGTGAGCAGTTGTAGCACAAGGGTGATTTATACTCATCTGTGCGCCACCTACCCTGGATTTCTTTTTATTGCATTTTGTCTCAAGATAAAGCATTGGCAGACTGCTTGACCTTCACCTAGGCAGTCTCAGTTTCTTTAGCTGCTTGACCTTCACCTGACAGTGCCTTCCTGTCTGCCACGTATGTGTTTGTGAGTGCTACTGAGCCTGTTCTTCACTTCCTGCCATGGGGGAGCAGGTCTAATGAAGAGCATAGCATCAGGCTGCAGCCCTTCAAACTTGGGACCGAAGTAAGTTGCAATAAATATGTTCCTTTTAACATGTCTCTTCCAGCAGCAAAGTAAAACTGCAAGCTTGGTTTTTAATTAAAAATATAAAGATTGACTTATCCTTAGAACAAAACTTTCCAGTTTGTGCAGGATACCGATTAACTCCCCATATTTTCTCTTGCCTAACATTAAACGTTGCTTTTCAGCCCTCCCACAGTTCAAACCATTGCTGGGGTGTTAAGTCTGCAGGGGGGACAAGGAAAGAACAGGGAAAATGCTGCTCTCAGATGTAGCTGTACAACAAGCTTCCAAAGCTGCAGAAGAGAGCTCATAAAAGATGAGGCTATTTTTTTGTACTAAACGTTGCCTTTGCCATTTTGATAAGCCACTTCCTGCAATAAATTATCTACCCCACAACACTTTAAGCATTTTATCATTTTAAGATTTTGCAGCTTGACAAAAAATCAGAATTAATTTGTGTAATACTCTCTCACCCTAGGTCCTCAGCAACTAAACCTCCCTAGTCTTCCGAGTTGGTCTTTTCTCCTTAGATATGACTCTGTCCTATCTGCCAATAAAATACCTTCTCAGAATAAGAGTACATAAAGATGTCAATGATACGTTTACTGGACCTCATTTCTGACTCCCCTCCTCCCACCATTTCAAATGAATGCAGACAATTTTGTCCTCATAAAAATTATTAATTTATTCCCATATTTTGTCCTCTGTATACAAGTCCCAAGATTTGCTCACTTTCCATAATACATAAAAAAATTATGTCAGCAGAACACATGAAAATTAGGCCCCAAAATGTTTTTCCTGCTATTAAGTCAGGCAGTTAACTTCTGCGAGAGAAGACTCAGTCTGTGGACTGACTATCAGGAGTGTTTTATACCTGTTCACAGAAGCATGCTCCAAACAAAAACTAGGAACTAAAACAGCATTGACAACTTGCCCCTTGCAAGAAGATTGTTACACTAATGACATTCTGCATGCTGCATTATCATTAAAAAAAGATCATGCTGCTTAGCAGAGGGATTGGGTTATGCTGATTCATACAGCCAAGAACTGTTATGCATAATGTACTCACAGGTGTTGCTCAAGTATTTAGACCTTCTCCTCCTCTAAAATAAACTACAGCAACCAGTGTAGAACGCCACTACATTTCCCTTAGTTTTATGTCCAATTTTGGTTTTAGAAAGCATTTCAGAAAAATCATTCTGCTTTCTTTTTTCTTGGTTTTAGGTAATGTTGGGAGTTCTGCATTAGGAGAATATTAAGATGTGATGTTCCCTTGACTTAGCTACCAAATGAGCTTAAAAATCAACCTGGGTAAAACTCAGTGATGGAAGTAAGTATATAAAGATTGAATGCTGCATGAAAAAAAGAGGGAGGGAAAAAAGCTATTTGGAGAAATCAGGCTTAGGACAAACAGTGGTTTTTGACTTGTGGAATATTAATGATCAAAGTCACACTGACTTGTCATTTCCTGGCCGATATGAAACCTGAATTTTTGAAACCAAGATTCCCAAGTCTTTCAATCTACTTTGTCTGACTTCTTCCAGGAAAATATTTGATTGATGGGTGACTAAGCCTTTCAGGTAGGCAAAAATAATCTTCCATTGTACAGGAATAGATAGAGTCCTACACGTTTTTTAATTTCGATACTGTAGTGGCCATATATTGCTTTCTCTCCATGCAAATCCTCTTGTACCATTTTAAGCTCATATCTGACAAAATAACTTTCCAGACTTTATTGCTTTGTTTTAAAAGTTAAGGTCACATGAAGAAATACTGTGATATGGAAGAAGTCGATAAAAACATGTAGCAATCAGACTTTTAAGAAAAGTTTTGTATTTGTCAACTAGTTTGCTAAAAAGTACTGTCAGTGTAACACTGTCACCACATAAACAACACGCTGCTCACGCCCAGGCGCATCCTTTCCATAAGGCTTCTGTATCCCAGTGTTGGGATGGGCGTTTCGGTGTTAAAACAGGAGCAGCAGCGCCGTAGGAGCCGTCCGGGCACCGGGCCCGGGGCACTTACAGTGGGTTCAGCGGAGCGGGGCTGTCTAAGCGCACACCCGCCGCACAGCGCCGCCCTCACGGCTGCTGCACCTTCGTCCGCTTCGGGGGCGGGTCATCGCCGCTCGCCGCCGTGTCCACGTTGTTTTCGTCCTCGCCTTCATCCTCTTCGTCGTCGTCCTCCTCCTCGTCGTCATCCCCGAGAGCACCTGCCAGGGTTGTAGCGGGTGAGTGGCGGGCGGTGTCCCGTGTCCGGCGGAGCGCCCCGGCCGCGCCCGCCCCGCCACTCACCGCGCCGCGCGCCGCCCGCCGCCTCCCGCTCCTCCTGCACCAGCGGCGCAAGCAGCTCCACCACCCGCTCCTGCAGCTCGGACAGGGCCCCTCGCAGCCCGCGCAGCTGCGCGGCCTCGCCCCCCTCCGCCGCCGGGTACGGCACTCGCACCGTCCGCGTCCGCCCGTCGCGGCCGCGCAGCTCCGCCACCAGCTCGGTGCCGGCCGCCGGCTCCGCCATTGCCGCCCCTCCGCTCACGTGCCGGGCCCGCCCCGCCTCGCCGGTCACGTGCCCGCCGCGCGCCCGGCCCCGGTCACGTGGGGCGCGCGCTATTCCGCTTCCGCCGTGGCGCCCCCTGGCGCCTCCCCGCGCCCGCGTTTCCCGCCGCGCTTCGCGGCCCGCGCAGCCCGGACATGGAGGCGGCGGCTCCCGAGGGCGCCGAGCCGGGCAGCGGCGGCGGCAGCGGCGCCGAGGAGCCCGTGGTGTCCCTGGCGGAGGTGCTGGCGGAGAACGAGGAGCTGGAGAAGGAAGCGCGGGCCGTGCTGGGGGGCAGCGACCACGAGCGCTGCAGCTACTCACAGGTGGGGGCGGGGCCGGGGGGGCCGCGGGCTGGGGGAGTGGGCGGGGCCGGGGCGGGGTGGGGCAGAGGGGCGGGGGTGCGGGGCGGGGCTGTCCCTCCCCTCTCCCCCGGGCGCCCCCTCAATCCCGCGGGCGGTCGGTGTCTCCCGCAGGGCGCGGTGAAGCGGCAGGCGCTGTACGCCTGCAGCACCTGCACGCCGCCCGGCGCGGAGCCGGCGGGGATCTGCCTGGCCTGCAGCTACGAGTGCCACGGCACGCACCGGCTCTTCGAGCTGTACACGAAGAGGTACGGACGGGACGGGACGGGACGGGACGGGGGTGAAGGGAGAGGGGCGGGGCTCGCGTGCCGGCGGCGGGAAGCGCGCGCGCTGCGGAGGCGGGGGGGAGCACGCGCCCCCTCAGGCGCCGGCGGGTCCCTCACAGCTCCCGTGGCTCCCAGTAAACTCCTGGGAATTGTTATGAACACAAAACCCAGTGCGTTCTCGGTTAATAAACCCCCCTGAAACACTGCGTTTTTCTTTCCAGGAATTTCCGCTGTGACTGTGGGAATAGCAAGTTCAAGAATCTGCAGTGCAAGTTACTCCCGGTGAGTTCAGGCGGGTTTTCAGACGTTTAGAGTCAAAATAACACACTCCTGGGAGGCTGGTGCCTCGCCTCAGCCGGAGCTGACTCATGCGACGCCTCCCACCTTCCTAGCAAGTTAAGAGAGGAGGGAGTATTACAGCAGGAGATAAAACTGTTGAGGGACCAAAGGGAAATGTTGGGAGGAGAGGGAACGTTTGGTCCTTGTCATCCATGAATGCAGCAATTGCTGCGCTGCCAGCAGCATGTTGAGGTGTCTGCACTAATATATCTCATTAGTTTTAAGCTGGGTTCAGAGGAATCTTTCGGGCTGCAGTTTTGCAGTTGCATTAAGGAGATTTAAGGCTGTGCTGCTGTCAAAGGGACAGTTTCCTTTCCTTCTTTGTGGTGGCATTAGTGCCCTAATATTTTCTGACAGGTTGTCACCAGAGCCTACTGATGTTTTTTGCTGTATTAAGGTGCCTACGCTTTCATACTTGGTGGGTGTTTTGAACTTGTCAGGTAGCTGGTAATCTGTGAAGCAGTAACAGGACGCTGCTTAGCTTGCCTGCAGTGTTGCTCCCAGGATAATAACAGTCCAAATGTAGAAACAGTCAGTGGTTTTGTGTATGTCCGTTTTATTCTGGGAGAACTGGGAGGGATCCAGAGCTAGTCAGCTAAGCTGCAGTGCAGTGATCCCTGCAGAGACAGGTGTGACAAGTTTAACATGTTACCGTTTATCATTTAAATGAATCCATTTAGTGAAATGGATCAAGTGGTTTTTCCTTCTGCATCAGTCTAGTGCAAAATCAGCTGTACAGGTTAAGTGAACTTCAGCATTTGTCCATTAATGTCTGGCAGCACAGTTGCCATTTGTTACAAAGGTGGGCAGACTGTTTCTCCTCTTTGCTTTTCAACTTAAGCATTCCTCACATGCCCTATTTGTTGCTCACTTTACAGTACAGGTGTCTGGATAATATGTTTCTTCTTGGATATTCAGGCTGATGAATGTAATGATTGCTTTTAGGAATTAAGATGGAACAGAAATTGTTTTTTTCCAGATTATGCATATTTTCTGTCTTTTGTTTTTCACTGCATTGTCTATTAAGACACTTCTTCCTTCCTCCCAGGAAAAGGCCAAGGTGAATGCAGGAAACAAATATAATGACAATTTCTACGGATTATACTGTACTTGTAAAAGACCTTATCCTGATCCTGAAGATGAGGTAAGAAATACAAAACACAGTAGCAGTCGTATATAGATGGTATTTATGCAAGATATTGTATAAAGAGTGGTCACTGAGCTGCTTTGTAAGGAAGATCCCACTTTAAGAAATCTTAAGTTCCATATTGGTTGTCATGTGCTGTATAAAGGTAATTAATTCTTTTTTTTTTAATGGTAAAATATGTATATGCCTTAAAGGCAGATGAGGAGGACAAACCATCATTTGGACAAAGTGGTGCTGCAGTTCTCTGCTTTCCCCTCTGGAGTTGTAGAGTTCTCTCAGGGGATGGGTTCCTCATTGTCTTGAGGAACATGTGAGTGCAGAATAAGCACATTGCACGTGCTAGGAGAGACCAGAACCTGCTTCTGGTGCCTGCAGCTGGGCTGGGGAGAGTCTGTCTTGTAGCACTGGCTTTAGCTTCCCTTTACAGTAGCCACAACATTTTTTGTCTGTTTGAAGTACTAAAACACAGCACTGGGTTTGCACATGCTGTTTGCAGTCAGAGAAGTCAGGTGTTTTAAAGAATAAGGAAGGCACAAGTCTTTCACTTATGAACAAAAGTATTTTATAAGCTCACCTCTGTGAAGTGCACAGATAGCTAAACATCTCTGAAGAGGTCGTTCATTAATAATTGTTTCATAACAAAGCAGTTTGTACTGTGCTGCATCATGACCAGTTAAGTTCAGATTCTGGCATTCCTATACAGTCCTGATGACTTCATGAGTATCAGGATCTTCCTTCTGTTGAGCTGCCTGTTCATGCATTTCTGTTTACAGGAAGAAAGGTAACAGCAACGTATTAACTTTTATCAGCTCTTTGTGTGAGAAGGTCTTGCCCTGCTGGGAAAACAGATTTTGTAATAATAAGTGGGAATTTCCTCAGCCTTATTAATATGACATGTGACATGAGCTGTTGAACCTGGGGGAAGCAAACTGACTGGTGAAGCACTAACTGCTTATTAATGGCAGCTCCCTGTGGGGAGTGAAGAGGGAAATGCAATTCACCCGAGCAGACTTTATATAATACTGCAGTTTGAGGCTTGTGAAAGTTTGAGGCTGCTATTAATGCTAATTATATGACTGTTCATCTAGATTCCAGATGAGATGATCCAATGCATAGTTTGTGAAGACTGGTTCCATGGAAGGGTAAGGAAACCAAAAATAGCAGAATTGCCATTTGCACAGAAATGAGTTAGTGCTGGTTAGTTTTGTGTGGTTGTTTTTACTTGGGAAGTTTGCTGTGGTTCTCAAAACACAGAGTATTACGTGAGTTTTAAGGTATTTGTTTTCATCCTATGCAAAGGAACATTGAAAGTCTAATCTTGCACTGCTGTCCAGTCCAGAAACACTAGGAAGAGTCCTACCTTTTTGAAGGTTACCACTTTGAAATAAATTAATAGTTTTGTAGCTGTCTCTTTAATTGGAAAACTCAGATCAGTACAGTCGATGAGGAAAAGATTCTTACTGAGGCACACCATTATCAACTACCTGAATAGTTCTTCATTCAAAATAATGCCTTTTAAACTTCTAATTCATTTAAGTAGCGAGGAACAGACTGTGCTGTTTGTTCCTGATTTGGAATTTTGGGAAAATGTTTTAAAAGCAGCCCAGCACTGTGGTGAGTGTCCTACTTAATGGGTAAGCAGTAAGAATTCAGCCTCTTGTGCCTCGAAGGGCACGAGTGATATTTCATGTTTGAAGTTGCAAGATCAAAGAATAGTAAAAAAAGATGATTGGCTTCAGTTATGTGTTCTGTAGATAAACTGTTGGATTCTTTTGTGTAAGTGTGGGAATGAAGACTCTTGTGCTGCACACTGTGAACTTTAAAGGAATGCTTTTAAAAAGAAAGCCACTTTTGATTGCCCAAATAGTTCTCACCAGTTTATGGAGAGCTTTGGGAGCTAATTCTTGAATTACGTATGTTATCAGTATGAAGACTTTACAATCTTTTACATGTAAGGAAGGAATTGTAAAAAGTCATTTAAGAGTTGAAATGTGCAGTGTGCAAGAGCTGTCTTCACCTTTCCTATGTTTGGGACAGTTTAGCAGAATATTATTTAGAAATGAGATTTCTGGGTATGTGGAAGGCATGAAAGAGTGTAGACAGAGTTATTTGAGTTTTTCCTGGAATTTTTTATCAGCTCTTTCCAGTCTTCACATTGTTCTAATAGTCATTGTAGAAAGTTAGGGAAAGTGTTTGCTTGTTCTGAAAATGTGATGGCAGATGATGTTTTCCTTCCTCTAAACCTGGAGTTGTCTATTAATTTGCAGCAGATGTTTCACTACTGTGTGCTTGTTCCTGACAGCATCTTGGTGCAGTTCCCCCTGAAAGTGGAGACTTCCATGAAATGGTGTGCCAGGCCTGCATGAAGCATTGCCATTTCCTGTGGGCTTATGCATCACAGTTAGCAGGTAAAGCAAATCAGATCTTAAACTGTGATACCCTCTTCCCTCTCCTAGGGCTTCCCAGATTTTGGGAAGCAGAGTAGTTTAGAATGGGGTGTGAGAGCTGAAGGAGACTATGGTGAAAGAAGGAGCAGTTTCTTTCTATACCTCGGTGACTGTGTGTTTGGACAGCTTAGAGTGTATCCAGGACCTTGCAGTGTATGAGGGGATCTAGGTGCTCTCCAGCACCGCACTGTGAAGCAGAGAGAACATCTGTGGTGGCCTGTATGTTGTCTGGCACAGTATTTTCACTTATGTGGGTACATGTCTTCCAGTTCCTCCTTTGACCAAAGTGAACTCTCTTGAAGATGAAAGGATTGTCCTGAAGATTGAGGAAAGTGAAGAGCAGAAAAAAGAAATAAAAAAAGAAAGTGGAGTGGAACACCAAGACTCAAAGGAGGAAAAGCAAACGGAACAGTTTAATGAACCATCCACCAGCTCTGGGTCTGCCTGTCCCGAGGTAGAGTGTACCTTCTTTTCTGACCTGCACAGCTTCCTACTGCTGATAGGTGAGGTGAAGCCCACCTCACTGTGCACAGGCTCAGGGAAGGGGTGAATGCATCCAGTCTGTTCCCGTGTTCCTCTTCAGTCACTGACACTTCAGACGCGCAGTCTCTGTGGAGCACAGTGTAGGATGTGGGACAGGGCTGTCCAAGGATGTGGTGTCTGTTTGCAGATGGGTTAGATCTGTCCCTTCTTGTCAGCCAGCTGGCCTGGACACTGAGGGGACTTCTGTTATTACACAGGGGTATTATGTGTTGTAACTGCACTTGTGTGATGGTCCAGCTCTGAGTTCTTAAACACTTACAGCTATTGCAGGAAATTTCTACAGAAATTTCTAGTGGAAATTGCTAAAACCACATCAGAATCCTCATGTGGATGGTAATACAGGTTTTTTATAAAAATAAATGTCTTTGAGACAAAAGAAAAATCTTGCCTAAGGAAATGGACATGCCAGAAAGAACGGAGTGTCTTCGAAGTGATGTTACAGGGTGCTGAACAGTCTCATTTTAATTCAGGTAGTTACTAAGAGTGAGGAACCAGTCTGCAAGCTGAAGGAGCTCCAAAGTAAGCCATTCTTGAAAAAAGATACTGCTACCTTTTGGCCATCAAACTGGAGGAGCAAATTATGCACCTGTGAAGACTGTTTGGTATGTATGCTCTCTTCATTACCATCACTGATCTGGGAGAGGCAGGGAGGAGCTCCTAGAGAATCTTTGGAGAGCTTTAGGTAAAATCTGTGTAAATGTTCTTACTCTGCATATAAACACTGAAAAACCCCTTCACCCCACATAAAAATCCACATTGATTCCTGTGAATTAATATAGCACAAAGGAGCTTCTAAACGTTTGTATTTTCTTTGTTGCTTAAATCTAGGATTGCTTTGGAAGTCGGTATGGGGAAATGTCTGAAATGCTGGATACAAATTTACCTGATAATTGCTGTTCTTTGTGACCTTGGAACACAAAAAGGATTGGGGGAGAGCATCTCCCATCTGAGAAGTTTTGTCACGTAAAAGTAAATTTTACTTTATTCTCCAGAAAATGTATTCAGACCTTGAAGTCCAGTTCCTGACAGACGAATGTGACACTGTCTTGGCTTATGAAAATAAAGGTACCAGTGACCAAGAGACGGAGAGAAGAGATCCTTTAATGGACACCCTTAACAGCATGAACAGAGTTCAGCAAGTGGAACTCATCTGTGGTAAATACAACTTCATTTTTAGAATATGCCTTAACACTTTAACTGAACAGCTTCCCACAAGACATTAGTATCAGGTATTGCAGTGTAGTGTCAAAACTATTTTTGAAGTAACATGCAGACGACTGACAGGTTGCACACCTCAGCCAGGATTACTCTGGAGAAGTTGGTCCTCTCTGGCCCTTTCTTACAACTTCAGCTTAGAGTGAGACACTAGATGGTGTGCGAACCTTCACCCAGTTTAACATCTTAGGTACTGTATTGATTGTAATGTATTTAATGTGTATATTTAACATTAATTTGCACTTATGCTGTCTGGCTTATTTATCTTACCCTGTTCTGCTGTTTGGCAGTCTCCTGTCTGGAGAGTGCCAGTCAGGTGTCCCCTGCAGCTCTGCTGCAGAGAATATTGACAAAGCATTGCTGAGGTATTTTATACCTGGAGCTGTGTTTCCCTCTTGGGTGAGGGCTCTGCACTCTGGAGAGGACAGCTGGCCAATCCCGAGTTACAGGCTGGAACTTTCTGCCATGACCCACACTGGCTTTTGCAGTGTCTTTTAATTAATTGTACTGATTCATTCACTGAACTCTATACATTGCTCTGAAATCAACACAAACAGATATTCCACTGCATAGGTTAGTCTCATAAATTATTAGGCTTCTCATGTTTACCTGAACTCGTCTTTTTAATTATTATTAATTATAATCCAGTTCAAGCCTAGATTTGTCTGAAATAAACCTAATGAATGACAAGGAGTAGAACAAATTGTCTGCTTGAGCCAGTGTTAAACTAAAACTGGATATCTTACTTTTTTTTTTATTTTTCTTTGCTTTTGCTGTGCCATTCAGAATACAATGATTTAAAGACGGAACTGACAGACTATCTCAGGAGGTTTGCAGATGAGGGAACGGTAAGGGGCAACTTCCAGAATTTGTTTGCCAGAAAATGTGTTTTAAAGAATTGTTGAGGGCTGGGTGCTGAATACTATGATGCTGTGTTGTAATATTTTTTCCTGTCTCTTGGAGTTGCTGGTGCTGCAGTAGAAATTAGAAATTCCTGATTTCACTGGAATTTAACAGTTATATTTCCTTAATGGCGTTGCTGAGAGGTAATGGGGACTTTACAGAAATCTGTTTGCAAAGTACTAAGAGCAGTTCTTACATTTAAAGGAAACTTCTGTTATTCTAGTAGAAGTATTCAGGGAGAAAAAGCTCTTAAATTTTCTGGTTTTTCTTAGATTGAATTTAAACCCTTAGAAGAATAAAGACTACCTATGATTGTCAGTCTTGTCAGTTGTTTTCCTGCAGGAATGCACCTGCTATTATTCATTAACACTTGCATTTTGGTGGCAGATTTGCTGTATTGCCATTCATAGTTACATAGGAATGAGACTGAAGTGAGCTAATGAAGATCTTTCTTTGTGTTAAATTTTCTTATGGTAAAAACAAGAGGTCAAAGTACCAGTGGGAGCTTTGCTCCATGTGTTTGTTCTGCCTTAGGGGAACTCGTTTCCCTGTTTGTATTCTCTGTAGTAGAATTTGGGCATTAATCGTCTCCTTTGGGTGCAACAGAAGGTGTATCAGAGAAACTGCAGGATATTTGCTTTTCTGTGCTTTGTGTATTGCATGTGGGGATAAAAACCGGGATCCTTCAATTGAGCTCTTGCACCACACCAAAACTTGGGTTTCATGCTCTTCTAGGTGGTTAAAAGAGAAGACATTCAGCACTTCTTTGAAGAATTCCAGTCACGGAAAAGGCGACGGACTAACAGGATGCAGTACTACTGTAGTTAGACTGAGAGGGTTTGGGTCTGAAAGGACCACTGGGAAAACAATATTCACTGGCAAACAGAAGAGGCATCTTCAGTATCTCAGTATATCAGCTTCTCATCAAAATCCAGCTGTCCAAGAAACATCTTCATTTTGTCTCCTACTTTATTTGTAGCAACTAAAACACGTTCTTAACAGGTTCTTACCGTTGCAGTTAGAGGGATTTTGGTACCGATCAACTTTGCATTCCCCCAAAAGCCAGCCTTGTCTCCAGGGAGAGTTGGCTTGTTACCAGAACAGTGTGTCACTGTTTGTTCCCCGTAGCCTTTCACCCTTTAGCCTCCTGTCAGTGCCTAGAGCTGTAGGCTGTGCTAAACCCACGTGGGCTCTGCCTGCCCTGCCCTCCCCTCTCTGCAGTGCAGGGAACGAGCTCCTTGTTTTCCTGCTGTAAATGGCTCTGTCTCGCCCTTTGGGGTGCAGCAGTTCTGGCCAGGGCTCCCTGCACCCAGGAGGTGTCTGTTCCTGTGCAGGGCTCATGGCTTCTCAGTGGCTGGAGCGGACACAGTTGTGGCTGTGGGTGACCCACGGGTCCCTCCAGGGCAGCCAAACCACTGTCACTGCTGCCTGCTCGCTCACCGCTGGGGAAGCACTCCCTGGGCAGGTCAGAAATGGGGAATCAGAGGTTAGGCTTGATGCAACAGAATGTTCTATCTGGTTTTATACATTAAAAAATCTGTTTCTAATATTGTACAGTGATGTTTTACATGAAAAAAATTGTCACATGATGTCAATTCACTTATTAGAATATAAACAATATCTAGGAGGAGGTACTGAATTACAAACTAAGCATGGGGGGTTTGTTATAGGACTTGTAATGTGCTTTGATTTCAAAAACTAGCCTACAGCAAATTATTCTACTTCATAAATGTTGCTGAAAACCCTGAAGCATCCTGATATTTTGCTACAGTATGAAACATGGTCTTTTTATAACCACTGTGATAAGCATGGGAGATGTTTCACTGACTTTTAAGACTCTACACTTAGCCGCAATTAAGAATTGACTTTTTGTAATTTTTGGAGCCTAATGTAGTTTTTAGTTTTCTTTACCTTCAGCCCCCAAAACATACATTAAAGTTCTAGTTTTTGAGGATTTCTATACCATGGGGTACTATTCTGCTTCTGTGTTAATGATTTTTGAGAACAAAGACCTTTATCATTCTCACTATTAACTGTTTCTGACCACTTTATTTACAAAAACTAGTTGTAGCACAGAGGCTCAGCTCATCCATTTCATAGAATTATAGAATATGCTGAGTTAGAAGGGACACATCAGGATCATCAATTCCAATTCCTGGCCCTGCACAGGGCACCCCAAGAATCCCACCATGTGCCTGAAAGCATTGTCAAATGCTTCTTGAACTCTGTCAGGCTTGGGGCCGTGACCACTTCCCTGGGGAGCCTGTTCCAGTGTCCAACCACCCTCATAACCCAACCTAAACCTCACCGGACTCAGCTTCAGGCCATTCCCTCAAGTCCTGTCACTGGTCACAATAGTGAAGAGATCACCAGATCTTCTTCCCTTTGGGAGAAAGTTGTGGACATTCTGCCACACTGTCTGTCCTCAGTCTCCTCCAGGCTGAACAGACCAAGTGACCTCAGCTGCCCCTCTTATGGCTTCCCCTCCAGCCACTTCACCATCTTTGTTGCCCTCCTTTGGACACTCCAATAGCTTAATATCTTTCTTATATTGTGGCACCCAAAACTGCACACAATACTCAAGGTGAGGCCGCCCCAGTGCAGAGCAGAGCGGGACAATCCCCTCCCTTGACCAGCTGCTGATGCTTTGCCTGATGCCCCCCAGGACACTGTTGGCCCTCCTGGCTGCCAGGGCACTGCTGATGCATTCCAACCTGCCATTGATCAGAACCCTCAGGTCCCTTTCCTAGTTGCTTTTAAATTTAACTCCAGGTATTGTACATGCTGTTTTTTGGTAGCAACTGTTACAGGAGTTGTAACTGCACATCTAACTACAATATAAAAAGAATTAAAGAACTGTTCAATCTGTACTGTCTTGTTTTTTCTCAGTGTTGCTGTAGTGTTTTGTTTTCAAGATCCAGGCAGACACAGGGAGCCCAGTGATGACCAAGATACATCCCAGGGGCTGAGTCAAGCCCAGGATTCCTAGACCTTTGCCTCCACCTAACCCAGGTGTGAAACAAGGGCCTTGCATCCTGCCAGCAAGTAAGAAAAAAGCAGGATGGGGGTATGTTTGCTCTGTATTGCCATTTTTGTAGTTCACTGAAAGGGTGAGGGAGAGGGTGCCCAGAGGCAATCATTGTCCTGGGTTCCAGCTCTGAGCTCAGATCACCCTGAACCCAACACCTCAGTTTTCCAAGCTGTGTTGTTCTCCACAATAAATACACACTAAGAAGGCCCCAGGGCACACAGAAGTGCTGCAGTGAGGCCCAGCCCCAGCCCTGCTGTGCTCATGCACCTCTGCTCTGTGTCAGAACGTAGTTCACAGTATTTTGCTCTTGTACATCAAAGTGAGACCAGTCAAGCGACTGGATGACATTTCTGAACTTCAGTCATCACTCTGAAGCAATGAGACACTTGTTTGTGAATGAGATGTAATGAACAGTCAGCCAGTGCAGCAAAACTGCAACTTGGGAGTGCCAAGTACTAAATGTGTCTGTCCAGCTGAGCGCACACTTCTGGATCCAGGGCTGTGTCCCGTGGCCCCAGCTCTGAGCCCTATTGCCTTTCACAGGGAATGGCCTCAGTCCATCAGGCTCTAGACAGAACTCACAGAGCTCTTTCACTGAAATGCTTTTTCCTTTTTAAAAATGCCTGATCAGTGCCACGGATTCTGAATCCCTCTTTTTACAGTTTTATATCATGTCTTTGATGTTCAAAGCATTATTGGGTACTTTTTTCCCCCCCAGGAGGAACAAACCCTGTCAGTCTGAGGAGCCTTTACAGTCAGAGGGCACCTTTCTCTTTGTGTTGCTCTGCTCCTTCCCGCAGGCCCTCAGTCCGCCAGCCTGGAGTGAGCAGGACAGGGTGGTGGGTGTAGCCAGCCCAGTGCTGCCGGTCACAGTTCACGGGAAGCAGCCACACAAGCATGTTCTATACAAGCCATTTATTTGAAATGCCAACTATATGTAGGATAAAGTCAGTGTTACATGCTTCTCAGCAACAGTAGAAAAATAGAACCAGTGAAAACCTTTTTACAACTGTAATGGTACTCAAAAGAGAAATGTATTGTTTTACAATGCATCACACAAGACTAGAATTCAAGTTTGGAGGTACCTAAATAAAAATACTATTTTTTTTTTTAAAAAACACTATGTACAATTGAAGCGTAAACAAGTTTTACAAAGTACTGGTTATGCAGGTTGTAGAAAAAACACTTGCATAGGACATGAAGTCAGTTTAAGAAAGTTTTCTGAGCCTTTAGCATTGAAGGCACTTGACTTTATACCAGTAACAACACAAGGACAAGAAACAAATCCATAATGCTGCCAAAGGCAGGGCTGCCTCCTGGCAGTACAGGTAATTACAGAAACCCCAAGTGCGGTTTTACAAGTTTCCCTCTCAGCTGTTCCCTGTACCCCACAGGGCTCAGCACCACCTCTACCATAGAAGCATAGAATTATTAGAAGAAGGAACAGTGCCTCAAACAGCTTTAGTGTTCTTTCAAACAAACAAAAAAATACCCAACCAAAAAAACCAACCAAAAGAAACAAACCAAACAAAACTAACACCCAACCCCCTCAAAACCCCCACCAAACCAAAGAAAACCTTAAGACAAACATTTGGGACATTTCAGGACCAAAACCCAAGGCTTTACAAGTACAGGTGGCCACAGCCTTAATTTTCATAAGAGAAAGTCCTTAAGAACAGGAAAAATACAACAGGAAACTGCCAATCAACACAGCAGTTACTAATACACAGCTACAGTAATTCCGTAGAACAACAAAACATTTTAAAGGAAAAAATGTGTTTTAGGAATTAAGTTATTCATCCATATATTAAGGAAAAGAGGGAGGGTAGTTGGGGAAAAGGGAATAAGAAGTTTTTGCATCTTACTCACTAAATACAAGTCTGAGCTCTCTCTTTAATAGAACAAGGAGCACAAGTCTCCCTCATTCAAGAAAACAATGTTTATACCTCTATCCAAGCAAAATAGTCAGTAATCTGTCATCTCCATCAAATTTATAGGAGGAAAAGGTGTCAATTTCCAGCCTAATCAAAGTGCTTCATGTAAACAAGGAGCTTCTGCACCAAAGTTTCAGTAGACAGAGAATAAGAAGTAGTAGCACAGGTACAATTGTTGTGTGAGTGAGATGTAGTATGAACACTGGCTTCTGAATAATGCTTCTAAGAAAAGATGGTTTCTCCCTTCCCTCTGCACATCCAACTAAATAGGAAATCCTATGCTGGAGTAAAATAATCCAGTTCCAGTAATTCAACAAATCCTTCTTTTCCACTTCAAATCAGCTGCCATTAGCTGCCATCTTCTTCCCAACTCAAAATATACAAGTGAAAACAGATTGTCTACATGGCCTGATTGTCTTTGTGGCCTCAGAAAGACTTGTCTTTCATTCTGCACCTACTTTTAAACACTTGATTCTTTTTTGAATACTGCTCAGCTCCTGAGACTTCAGAAGCAATTTAATATTCTAAAACACAGACGTGTCCTCCCCCGAGGCATTTCTCACCAGCTTATTCCAAAGCCACAGCATTTCATGATTTTCCTCAAACCATAACCTCAAAACTTCTTACCTTCATCAGCCACGCCCCCACAAAATGTCAAACTTTAAAGTTTTATCTGCAGATCTCAGCCCCAGCTCTGTCCAGGTACACAGTGCCACATCAAACTGTGACAACTAAAATAGTTTTCCTGAAGTACATCTATCAGTTTTAGGTAAAAATAAATTATTCAGAATAATCAGTCTTCTGAGGACAGCTCTAACTTTTTAGTAATTAAGCCGCCAACACATACATGATGCAAGTGCAGGGAGTTTCAGGGTTCTTGTGTGAGACTAAAGTTAATGCTTCTGGTGAGGTGGTCCCATGCTGGCGAGGATGAGACCCTCATGTGCGGTTACAGCTGCGCAGTCAGACAGCACCATGCTCGATCTTCACAAGAAACCCCATGAACCTCAGTCACCAACCTGCAGCAGCACCATCTCCCCACTGACACCTTGCATTTAACAATGTTCTACACTGCCATCCCATGGAAATCCCACATATGGGTGATGAAGCCAGGACCACCAAGTGCCTCGACTGTGGGCAAAAAAACAGCTTAAAAAGGCTGACAGAAGTAAAAAAGAAAGAAATCTCCCCTCACCCACAAGACATCACCTGCACAGTTTCTGTTCCAAACCTACACCATGTTTTCCATGGCTGCATCTCAAAAGGAGCGTCTGCAGAGCTTCCATGGAGGCAGGAGGTCTACAGATGCATATGCAGGAAACACAGCATACTTTAATGAAACACATTAGCTAAGAATCTGCCATCAACTAAAACCAAAAGTAAAGTTGCAGCAAGACTTCTGTTAAAACAGTGTTAAGCATTTTGAGCTGCAGGGATCCACTCAACATAACCTTAAAGAAGTCCTAAGGTCACACATGGGACTAAAGTGTTCTACTACAGGGAAATGTATTATAGAAACTGCATTTAAACCCCCCCAAACAGGCCTTTACCAGCAATCACTACACTGCAGTGGCATCAGATCCCTATCCTGAATGCAATGAATCTGTTGCTAGAACTGCACAGTGAGTATTAAGGATGCACTTAATAACTGTAACCACCCCCCTCCCCCCTACCCGGTGCATTGGTGAACCCCACCCCAGATCACCATCATTCCCTCCTCACATCCTGTTAAGAGGCATCTCATTTCTGTGCTTTCAAAAAGCAAACTCAGGAAATGGAGGCATAATTTAAGAGTGCTAAAGCTTCACATGTGTCATGATGCTAAAGCAGAGACTCTTCACTGGGATTCTGCTCCCAGAAGAGCTGCAGTCATGGAGTCCGCAACACGTGAGATCAGGTAAGAAACACTAAAAGACATCACCAAGAGTTGAAGCCCTTTTGTAACCGTAGGCAGGAGAAAGCAAGGCAATGGACAGTCACCTCGGCACCTCCGGGAGAGGGAACCCTCCCTCAGGTTCAGGCAACAGCAAAGGTTGTTGACTATGCCTTGTCTTCCTGACACTCCGACTCAGCAGGAATCCACAAATCTGGTCTTCACTATCCCCATGTATGAGCAGCTGGAAGAACAAGTAGTTACTATCATTTTTATAGTATTTCTACATTTATCTCTGCATGGGCAAATCAACAATTCTAATCTGTCTAGTAAGTGCTTGTGGGTAATCATGGAGTTCTCAATGGGCACAGCTGAACCAGAAGCAAACAGACTCAAGCTGTCATATTCCAGTGAATTCACTAGAATTTGGACTCCTAAATTTCCCTCTGAACTCTTAAAAACCCAAATGTAATTCTTGAAGTGGGTTTGCTATCTATATAAGGATAAGACCAGCTGCCAAAACTTTTCAAACAAAACATTAGACTGGATTCTTGCTGTAGTCATAAAAATCAGGAAGATTTCAAATCCAAACAAACAAACAAAAAAATCTAACTAAAAATGTAGGTTTTTTGATGTGCTGTTCTTTGGAATTCCTATAATTAAAAAATAAACAGGTTGTTACTATCTCATAAGAAAATACATTTCATAATGTGCAACCCAATGCACATAGGGAATCGGCATGTGAAAGGATAAATGCAAAAGTATGAAAATACAGTCCTTTAAATGTGACATTAAAGTTTAACATATTAGTACAAAACTAATACACTAAAATAGATGTGCAGGTGCAAAAGGCTACCAGGTTGTAGAAAAAAGGTACCGGTTTTGTGGTGTGTTTTTTTTTTTTTTTTTAAAGGCTTAATTAAATCTGCTCAAAAAAAAAAATTCCCACAAATTAAAACCAGAAGCAGCATTAAAACAAAATTGATAACATGCTGTCTCTAGCAAAGCAATGTATGTACAAAAGAAGTGAGCGAAGCTGAATTTTTCTGCTGGCATGAAGGGATTTGTCTGACAGAAGTGAGGCCAAAAGTTGCAAGGAATGGGATGTTTACAACTCTTAGGCACAGAGAAATAGTGGAGGTTGCTTTCATAGGGCAGATTTTTTGTACAGGAAGTCTGGTTTGTTGGGAGACCTCCTTCCTCTGCTTACTGCATCTTCCCTTTCCAAATCTGCATTTCTCTGTGCTCCATGTTCCAATGGCTCATCATCTGCCAGTCTCCTACTGGGTCTCTCTTCTGGCATTTCAGAGGTGTAGGCAGAGAGCGAAGGTCTGTTGGAGGTTAGCCCATAGGTTAAATCCGTTTCCATTTTTGCTCTTCCCCGGACATGAACAGGGCCATTCCCAGCATTTTCCTGGTTAGCCAAGGCCAAGTCCAGTCGCTGGGGGGGTTGTTCTAAGACATCGAGGTGTATTGGCTCATTCTTTTGCCTGTGTTGATGCCCATCTTGTGAGAGCAGGTATTCCCTCCTAGAGTCCTCTTGCTTTTTAGGAGATATCTGGGAAGGTAGATAGGCTGACTTTAAGCCACTTGGTGATGCCTTATTGTGGCTATACAAATCTGGGCCAAAATAAATGCCTTGTGAAGGCGAAGGACTGTGCCTGTTGGGTGCTGGAGTAGAGGGTCTGCATGCAGCATTGGAGAAGTCATAGAAGTCAGGATATTCCTGCGGATTTTCTCGAGCATCTATTTTTTGCTCTATTGCATGTTTTTTCCGAGCAGTAGGCATGTGTCTGTTCTGAATACATGAAATGTGCTGGGGTGGGCCAGGCCCTACCTCTGTAACCACCTGGCTTAACTCTGTGTCGACCGTGAGCTCTGGTAATCTTCTGTCCTTTAAAGACATCGCTGACACACCCATGGCAATATCTGGCATCAGGTCATTTAGCAAGGGCTGAGTACACTGGAAAAGAAAAGAAATTGGTCCATGGAAACAAAGACAAAAGCGGTACGTAAGATGGTTTTCCTAATCCAAAATGGCATTTTCTTAATCCCTAGCCAACCTTAGCCTGAGAATTTCCTGCGCTGTTTAAAGAACATATGTATCCACCAAGCTTCACCTTCCTGCTTGTTTCCTTCATGAAGCTGTTGTACCACAATAATAACTCCTTTTAAATGCATCTTGCCTTGACTATGAAGTAAAGGACACTGTACTGTTAAACTTCTTAAAGGCAGGCCTGCTTTAAGCCACTTCCAATTACCAAACTAAGCAAGGCAGAATTTAACAAATGGTTTGTTACAGCACAGAGTTACAGTGCAGGGAAGCTATGGAACATGCATGTTGTCACTATAGCCTTCCAGACAGAAGAGTTAAAATTCCTGCTTGCATTTATAATTCTAGTGAAAGGAATTTTAGCAATCATTGATTACTAGTAACTAACAAATTGAAGAAAGAACACAGAACAAAAATATCCCTCATATTAAGCCTATGTTCCTCCTTGCATTATTTATGGAAACATTCCAGCAGAAATATTTCTAATGTGAAAAAGATCACTATATGGTTTCCTTAGGGAAGTCAGTATTGATCAAATGAGAGAGACATGCTACAAAACCCCCAACCCTTGATCAAACAATGGTAAACATTTCTAATGTAAAATTATATATTTAACCTAAAATTTAAACAGAAGTGCAATGTATTTAAGACAATTGCTAAAGGGAAAGAAAATAAAATCCATGTTTCCATTCAGAACTCAAGGATTAAATCTGCATCTAATGTGCAGGTTTTCAGTATGACACAACTTTGCACTGATAGCTTAGTGAAGTACAGGAAATGCTAAATAAAGAATTTGGTAATTTATTTCTGCTGTAAAAAAAAAAAAATCTATGTCTTTATCCAGTATCTTATATTTCATTGATTTCATTGTATCACATTGTAGTTAAGCAACGATAATGACTGCTTTTAAATGCTGTAACAAACCCCTTTGTATTGGCAATTACCAATTTCTGCTTTACTCCTTTTCAAGTATTTCACAGCTGTAAAGCTTTCACATTCTTCACATATGTATAAAGGGAACCTGTTTACTTCAGACTATCTACCTGTGAACAGTCAATACCATCACTACCTCTACCTGTGCATTACAGCCTGCAGTCCACTACTGAAGCTGGCTTATGCTTTGCTTTAGTGTAGAGCAAACCACATTTGCCACACAAGGAGCAGCTGAAATCCGGAGGAGACTCACTGCAGTCCACAACTTCTTTGTGAGGGGAAGAGAGGGGCAGACACTGATCTCTTCCCTGTGGTGACCAGTGATAGGACGAGAGGAAACAGCATGAAGCTGAGTCAGGAGTGATTTAGTCTGGATATTAGGAAAAGGTTGGGCACTGGAACAGACTCCCCAGGGAAGTGATCATGGTAGCAAGCCAGGCAGAGTTCAGAAGTATTTGGACAATGCTCTCAGGCACATAGTGTGACTCTTGGGACTGTCCTGAGCAGGGCCAGGAGTTGGACTTTTGGTGATCCCTATGGATTCCTTCCAACTCAGGGTATTCTATGATTCCATGATTTCAAGAAGCATGAGTGCCACCTGCCCCTCCAAAAATGCTCCTGCCCCTGGAACATTCATTCTCCCAGAGATTAGGATGCCTTTGGGATGTAGAATGCTGACAGCCAGTTTGGTAGAAAAATCTTCCCCTAACCAACAAAAATGCTCTTTTATTTAACAAAGCCAACTTCATCACAAGAATTCCCTCTGACTCCTTCTCTAAGGTACTTTGAGTGGCCAGAGACAGAGAAATCACAGTACTTACCACTTGTTTCTCAGCTGCCATCACTGCTGCTGCTGCTGCCACTGTTTGTCGCCCCAGACCTGTGGTGTTAGTGCAGTCAGGAGGTGCTGCCTTCACTCCAGGCAAGTAGACAGGTGGTGCAGCTTTGGGGGCGGTGCGGGAGTGGAACAGCGAGTGATTACACGGGTAAGAGAAGGAACGTGAGGGATGTTGACTTGGCACCCTTTGTTTCCAGCCCACTTTGAACTGGTTATGAATAGGAGTTGCTGGTGGGTGGTATGGAGGTGGAGGAGGGGGCAGTGGTGGATGGAAGGCCACAAAAGAGTCCAGTTCTGTAAACATGGTTTCTGCAGTGGGAGTGCTGTTAACACGACACCGTCCAGACTGTCTCATTGTCAGGAGGGGGCTTTCGTCCCCAAATCGCTCATCAGGAAAGAATTTGTGAGGATTCTGCAAAAGGCAAAAACCCAGCATATAACAGGACAAAGTAGGAAGTCATTTAGAAAAAATCTCCTAAACTAACACTCTTTGGAACCTGAAATGTGCTAGTACTGTAACTGCCTGATTGTGCCACCTACAACCTCACCAGCACTCAAGGCTGTGAAGCATCAGATTCACTGGGTAAGTTGACCAAAGAAAGCATTTGCTTTAACAGCAGTGTATAAACAGAAGTGGGATTTCCAGTTTTCCCAGTCCTGACACGTACTGTGCAGAGCTACAGTATTAGATACCACTTTTTCTCCTTTCCAATTCAAGAATGAATAATAATCTAGGTTTCAAGTTACGGTTCTACTCCTCTTGTCAACTCCCTCTTTGGTAGATTTTTTTTCATCCCCAAAATCTGCATCACTAAGAACACCTTGAGTGGCAATGACTCTTGAGAAAAGTATTTATACATTGCACTTACACATTTATAAAATCATATACGTCAACTGCAACCGGTGTTTGCACCTGGACAGCTATGAAGGCATCTCAAAGCACTTGTGCACCTGCACACAGAGTGCTCCTCTTGCACACTGCACAATTAGGTCAATTCATTATCTTATACAGCAGCTTTTCATACCTGCAGAAGTTCAGCAGCAGCATCAGAAAGCCCAAATTCCCGCAGCACACGGATCTGAATCTCATAACTGACTGTGGCACCTTCTCCACAGTTGAGGGCGTACGCTCTCTGCACCTGCTCCGTGTGACGCAGCTCCTGCAGCCGCTTGATCATCTCTTTCACAACGAGGAGATTGGGAACTGGAAGAATAACAGAAAATGGGGTAGGGATAATAGAGATTCCTTTTTGAACTGTGAGACAGTAAGTTTGACTGCAATTCTGAAGAAAAAGTCTAACATCAGGCTGCCTCGAGTTGTTTTCTTTTTTTAAGGAGCATTCTGCCAAGAACTGTTCAACTTACACGTGCTCCATGGAGCATCACTAAGCCACATGGGACAACACACACCATACAAATGGTAAAAGCATACACCACTTTTCCAGCTTCTGCTAGAATGAGCCACAAACAGAGCCTTTTTTTGTAAACCCCTTGTGATGCAGGAATTCCATGACTGGAGGTGGGGGCAGGATATCTTAAATAACAACTGAATGTTCCCTCGTGAATTGTACAGGCCGAGAATTCACTGATTTTTTTGGCATACACTTCATACTTCTAATGCAATTCTATAATCACAAGACCACAACACCAGTACGTAACTAGAAAAAGTGCATTTTACAAAAGTTACACAAACTGTAAGCCAACAAAAACCTGCTAAAATTATACTGTTTTATGTAGCCATATTGAAATAATTTTAAAAAAACCTTTCCAAAAGAAAATAGTGTATAATTTGGGGTATTTATCCTGTTGCAAAACTTTCTCATGTCACTTCTTACTGCTGTTTGACGATGAATGGTATTTCTCTGTGGTCTTTCTGTCCTCATGAAAATGTGCATATCATAGAGAAGACAAATTCAGATACGTAAGTCCTGGCGTCTGATCCTTTAACAGCTTTACAAGTGCTTATATTGCCATGACCAGATGTCCGTAATGAAAGCTCATAAAAATTAAACAGATCATACAGCAAGAGCAGTGTAAAAACACATTTGCATTACAGAGAAGGAGAAAACCCAACACCACACAACTACAACTGGTCCATATTTCACAGAGTTTACATGAAGGATAAGTACAAGTAGTGCAAAATATTCCCCCTCCCCTCAATAGAGTTCCTGTGCTGGGAGGAGGAACGAACCCATTCTAATCAGTCTTCAAGGCTTGGAAATAAGTCCTCTATGCTACCCTCCACACACTTAAATTCTTCTGAAAAATCCTGATTTAGCAGCCATATGTTTCGCTACACCCAGCATTTTGCTAATACTGGAAAAAAGAGGATTTAAGAGAAGTCTGAAGCAGTTCTCCAAACTAGTAGGCATAAAAATGATACCACTTTTGCATTAAAAAGTGCTGTATTCTCACATCCAGGTTTGTTTCTGGGGTTCTTTACTATTATTTGTTTGAAACACACAGAATAAAGATTACATATATAAAAATACAATTCTCTCAGTTACAGGATTTCTAATTCAAAGTGAAATTGGAAAATATGTAAGGAAACCCAACCACTTGCAGAACCTGGCCTCAAATTAGAACAGGCTTCAGCACAGGCTGAACTCATTCTACAACAGTGCTGCAGGAAGAGCTTTAAGACACACTGCCAGCAGCATTTATGCAAATACAGTCCTCAGGCAGTGGGTACAAGGAGATGCCAGGGACAGATGGAGAACAGCTGAGCTGTAAAGAACCCCCTGTTCTGAGCCCAGTCCAAGGGGCATGGGGGTGATGCTGCCCAGTTCTCCCCCCGGCAGCTCCTGTGCTCTGTCTACACTTTAGGATGTATTTCTGTACAAGTTATAGGTTTGGTACAGGCTTTAATCTCCTCAAATTAACTAGGCTCCATCTGCCCACCCTAGCAAAGAGGCACTGGCAAAACCAATCAATTCTTCTGCTTAATTACAGAACTAAGTGAAGCAGACAGTTACCAGGACACAATTCCTGTGCTCCAACTATTGGCCAGGCTCAGAGCTCATATCTATGCTCAAATCAAAGGACTGGCAATAATTCCTACCCATTAAATTGTACAGAACCAAGCTGCAGTGGAGCTTCAGATTGGTAAAGATGTCTCATGCTTGCCAACAGGGAACTTTTGCAAAATATTGGAGACCTCTGAGAACCTGTTGCCTTTCTCAACTTCTTTGGAAACTAAGATTGAGCAAAGTGTTATCAAAGTCATATCTTATAATGAAATATTTTATATTCAATTCATGGTGAGTACATTTATACTTTTCTCTGTGTGTGTATGGGAAAGAAAGTAATGCACTGCTGAGATGCCACAGCTGTAAATTTCTAAACAAAAAATTAGTGCTTTTATCGAATTTATCAAACAGAAGTTTTCAGAAGCTCCCTTTAGGCTTTATCAATTTTCTTGCCAAATCACAAGAAGCAACAGATCAAAACCATTCCACAAAATTTCCTAGAAAACTTATAACTAAACAGTATTTCAAATCTTCCTAACACCTCAAATTCTCTTGCAGCAACTTCAATCCATTATTTTTGTCCTGGCTCTAGCATCTGCAAGAATAGTTTATCTACTTCCTTTCAACATAGTTGACTGAAGGGAGATATAACTGACACACAAAAAGTTTATAAAACAGGGAATCGGGAGTAGTGGAAGATGACTTTTCTTATTGGCATGCCATCTTTATTGCTTTTTTAGAGACTTCCAAACTGATCTGTATCTACTGAAATGTGATATTTTGATCTAAAAACTGATGCCAAAAGTACACACAAGTTTAACGAGAGACTGCATAAACTCATGGATTAACAACACATTTAAAATTACTAACTACAGAGAAAACACCAACCACCACAGCATAGCTACGAGCTGCACATGGTTAAAAAGCACACAGAATTTAACAGGGATTATTTTATGTGGTTTCTCTGTTGTGCTTCCCTATGCACTCACTTCCAGTGACTGCTAGAATAAGGATTTAGGGTAGACAGACAAATCCTTGACCCGATCCAGTATGGCCATTTAAAGGGCTACACACGATGCTCCAAGATCGAATCACCTCACGTTTTGTGGCACGTTTGTTTTTGTATTTTAGCACAAAAATTGCTCTTTATGGACTTGTATACTGTTGACTTTCAGGCTGTTCTCCACAGAGCTCCCCTCAGCCATCCCACATGCACATAGCTGGTTACACCTACACAGTGTTTCACAGTTTCTTCCCTGAATTTAAATTAAATCCTGGTCATTTAGCTACCTAATCCCGCCCTCCAAAACATTCACTGACCTTTCCAACCTGCCATCAGTTGCAAGTTTTGGCAGTGTATTCTCTGTGCACACTGAGTATTAATGGGACAGGGGTAAGCGAGGAAGAGCTAGATGCTTTGGGAATCCCACTAGATACATTCTTCCAGTCTGATACCAAAAGATCAAGTGCATAAATGACAAAATATATTTAGTATATATTTTCCTGGCTTGCCTATGGGGAATGTCACACCAAGTATCCTGAAGCAAAGAGAGGCCATATCTACTTGCCCATGAGAAAGAATGAAGCAGCTTTGACTTCAAAGCTAAAGTAGATTTGGTAAACTGAAATAAGTGTGTTTTGAATGCCTACTTCCAATATTTTCTGGCATACTAAATTAAGCTGATTTCCCTGTAAGTTATGCTCCTCAGCTTTCAATTTTTAAAAGAAATCAGTATTTTGCCATTTTTCAGCCTCCTAGATCTTACCCATCTTGGACAACTGGTTGTAGAAAACTGAGAACACTGTAGAAAACTCTGAGAACCAAGAGTGAGGCTTCAGCAAGTGTTCTACAGTGTTTATCCAGTCCAAGGTTTTTCAGATTGTTTTCTAACTAGTTACTGTGCCATCCAAAACCAGGTAATGTCTTCAGAAGAGACTAAAGCAAAGAGACTACTACTGATGCAGTGCTGCTCTCCAAGGAAATTATAATGTTCAATAGCTGACCCTCACTTCCCCCAGGCCCAAGCCCCCAGATCAATCGGCATCGGAAGCAACCAGCAGCCTTACCTGGGATCTCGTTGGCTATGACTGAGGGAGGACTGGTCTGGTTAGTGCTGACTTGCTGGTGGGTTATCATGTGGCAGCACTGCGGCACCGCGTTGTTCACCATGTAAAGGGTGTCGGGCACGTTGGACATTCGGACCATCCGCAAACGAACGAGATCCGTTTGTTCCACCATCATCTCATCCAGCACAGACTGCAACGACAGCCACCAAAGCCCTCATGAAGGACTGCACACACACCCCCACCACCTGCTGCAAGTGCAGTCCCCAGGGCACAAGTCTAGCAATTGCTACACCACAGTAACTTTTACAGGTCACCAACGGTATTTGGCTTTTTCCTCAGCATTTTCTATTCCATTTTCCAGTCACAGTCAGAGTCGAGTCAGACCAAAGAGCAGGCAGGCAAATAAAGTTTGGGAAGGTTGCTTTATTTATTTTGTACCTGCCAGATTAGAAGTGACCTTGAGGCCAGACCTTCTGGACTTTGTTTGAGGCAATTATTGCCTGTGGGTCTCAACACCGTGCCACTGAGTGGAAGGCACGAGTCTGAAAATGAAACATGTTTCCCTCAGACATCTTAAAGAATAGAAAGGGATTTATGCCTACCCTTTTAAGATTATGATTTAATGTTATATGGATTTATTTCAAAATATGGGAGGCTAACAGGGAACTAAAAAAAGTAATCAGAAATTACTCATTCACAGTTTTTGCATTTCACAATACTTAAAACTATGAACAGGAGGAGTAAAGTTATCAGAGACTAAGTATGAGAGTCTTCTCTCTAAGGTTAAACAGCCAAAAGTGGTTTTAAAAAACATTAACAGCGTAATATGAAACTAACAGAAACAAGTAGGAATCCTGACAAGGGGTAGGAGGTGGGGGGCGTGTTAGAATGCACCTTTAGGTAACTACTAAAGCACTCCCATACCATATACCTGAAAATTGAGAGTCAAAGCTTTTATCACGTATTCTTTAAACACATTTTTGTTAGCTTTAGTCTTCAATCCAAGATAAAAAGATAACATTTTAACTGGCTATTCTTCCTTTGCTGTTTTAGTGCCACTTGGTGGCACTAACCTTTGTGCCCAAAATGCGAAGTAGTTTTATTTCTTCCCTCTCCAAAGAGGATGCCAACGACAACACATACACTTAAAAAACATTTTCTTTCTTAGGCACAGGGCAAACTTTCTGAATTCACCAGAGCAGTGGTCAGAGTCTGCAGGTGATGTGGATGTACCCAGCTTCATCTAATCCTCTTGTTCTGCAGTTACCTGCCCTGCTGGGACTCATGAGCTCTCAGCTTAAGTCAGAGTTAAGTGATGGCATTAGTCAGCAACATAACAGGCTCCCATTCTGCCAAACAGAACGTGGCACGTTCCTGCCCCACACAGCACCAAACATCTGCCCCCGTCACCAAACATCAGAGATGCTGCAAGATCTTCAGTTTGACAGTGCTCATGCAAGAAATTAAATAGGGAAGCTACTGCCTGAGAGGGACACAAAGGACTTTACTCATATGGGACACAAGATATTTATTCCATTTTGCGGAGGATCACAAGATTTTTGGGTATGTTCTGATTCAAACAAGAAGAGGAAATATCAAGAGTCCTCTGCTGAGTGGAATAGCAGTTCTCCACCCAGCTCTGGTGGGAGCTGGGGAGCCTGAAAGACCTGGCACCAAAGTTGCTGACTAGCTGCAAACTGGGACTCTCAGGCTCTCACCTTGCCATCCGCCTGCCAGGAGGGCTGCCGAGGAGCTGGGCCGGCAAACTGGCTGGAAACCAGGGAGGTTTCCCTCAGAACGCTGCTTTGTTTCCGGTGGAATTTCATCAAGATCTGTCTCGCAAACATTTCAATTTCGACAAAAAAAAATTTTGTTGAAATTTTTCTGACCAGTTCTAGAGACTTGAGCCTGATGATCAATCTTGTAAGTCTTGTTAAATTGAAAATGTTAGTATTTTAGGCCAGTACATGTAAAGAGACACAAAACATACCAAAATCTTTCCCTGTTTACAGAACCCCCTGATGAGATGTGACAATAGTCGAGTGCTGCTGCTGACTATTACCTTAGCCTCCTCCACATATGGCGAGAACAGTCTTGGCCGCACATATATCCCAGCATTTTTTTGCCGCAGCCAGGCATTTGACTTTCCACCTTCTGATGTTGGTAGCATGTCTGAAGGAGGAGTGCTAATCAGGCCTCTCTTCATCTTTAAGAATCAAGAAAGAGGTTTATGGTTTTTTAAATATAAATACGGTAAAAGCTTGCAATAAATGCATTTTTACACTGAATTTTCTTTAGCCACTATTGATTTTTCTTTAGCCTTCTGACAGATCTAAAGAACAGCAAATTTAACCAGAAAAAGTGTGTTATACATGTATTACTCTCAATGATAACATTTTAGAAGTTAATGCTTTAAACAAACAAACCCAACACCCACTAAAGCAAAAAAAAAACCCCACATGTGAACATTGTAGCATTTGAAGTACGAAGAACCCAAACGGTATTTGTATGAGACTGACTTACTGCATCACTCAGTACTTCACTATTCATGGGTAAGATGTGCTCAATGCGGACAAAAGGCAGAAGTGGAGACAGGATCTCCCTCAGCTCCTCAATGTCAAGGTCTCTCCTCTTCACACCTCTTTTATTCACACTGTGAGCAGTACCACTGAGTAAATTAGGCTCTGTGGGAAAGAACAACTTTACATCAAAAAGTTTGAAAAGGATAACAGGAGTTACAGGGCTTCCAGGAAGTTATAGAAAAGGAAACAAAATTCTCATTTTAAATTAACAGTGCTCATCAGATTTGTTCCAGAAAATTAACAACTGTATGTGGCACTTAGTGCTGTGGTCTAGTTGACAAGGTGGTGATCATTCAGAGGTTGGACTCTATGATCTTGGAGGTCTTTTCCAACCTAAATGATTCTGTGGTTCTATTTCATGCCTTAAAACCTGAAACGAACATCCATAGAGACAGGTTCAGTTTATACAAACACAGGTCATTTGCGCAGCTGCCAGGTAGTAAGTGTAAGCCAGGTAGAAAATAAAAACAGTGTTTGGGGTAAAGCTTGTAAAGCTCTATCAAGAGCTATGCTATGAAAACATTTGTACCTTCCTGACAGCAGTTCCCTCCAGGACTCCCTCCTGCAGCTCCTCTACCTTTCCCCAGCAGTTTTCAAAGACTTATTTTCCACAAATTAAGGCCTGAAGAGTCCACTGGGATACATTATTCTAACCTCACTGTGTAGCCCACCTTAGTAACAAGAGTGTCAAGCCCATTCCATTGCTCTCACGGTCATAGGATACCTAGTTATGTCAGGCGTGAGTACCTTCCTAGAGATGGTAAGATACAACGTATGACACACTCAGGTCACTCTTCCTCCCCAGTTAACTGCCTTCACGTTTATTTTAGGTATTGTGTCCAACCTGAATTTGACCAGCTTCACTCTTTGAGGAAACCTGTCAAACATACCCATCCTCCTTCAGTTCAGGCAGCTCGAGCTCATTACAATCTCTAATGCTTTGTGGCATTTGAGTGACACCACCACATATTCAGAACTGTAAACTCAGGAGTGTCACTGAGGAATTTAGATGAAATTACCAGACTAAATTCAGCCCTAATCTGACAGAACTTGACATAGCTCTTATTCCTGCCTTTGCTTATCATGTTATCTGATGATCCTGGGAAAGAGAAGTCAGTTGTTTACTTAATGAATGCCACAGAGCAGGAAGCTGTGCAGTTATTCCAAATGAGCAGCTTCTGCCCCAGTCCAGGTCTGTTAATGTTAAACTGGTTCCATTATATTTTAATGTGCACTAAGACAAACACTTTGAAAATCTTGTTTTGAAAACAGGTTAATACTTACTCAGATCACCAGAAGCAAATCTTTTAACTGACTTTTTGTTGCATTTTAACTGACTTTTTGTTGCATTTTGTAAGACAAAGCATGACAAAGTAGTTGTTTTGCAAACAATAACAGCAGATTTCAAAAACATGGCCAGTCCTCCAAAGACAGCAGTCACACTTTACACAGGCAAGTTCTTCCCTTTCTGTTCCCCTTTTACTGTGTGATTGATACTTTGTAGCCTGGATGAACTACAAGCTACTTGCATTTGCTATTTGGAAAATATGTTTTACCTACTTCCTATATCCAACAGGTGAGATTGCCCTTGAAATTACCACTGTAGCAACAATGTGCATCCAGGCTCATAAAAATACATCTACATCTACTTTAGGGAAAACACTACTGCCGTTTTTTGGCTTATTTCTCACCACCATAGATTTCTGTGGGAGAGACATACTCTAACTGAAGTGAAAGGCTGACACTAAGTAAACTAAGAATAAGACTACTGTGAGAAGCCTGCATAAGCACAGGAAAGTAAAAGATACTGCAGGGGTTTTTTTTTATTTGATGAATTAGTTACAAGAAAAATAATTCTGACAGAACAGGAAACCAACCAGACTTAAAATCAGACAGAGTTGAAAGGACATCTAGAAGTTTGGTCCAGCCACAACCACCACCCTCATCCCACACCTCCCCAGGAAGAGTACACAAATTGCCTCTCAGTACATACAGGTGGGATTTGAATACCTCTAAGGATGGAGATCCCATAACTACTCTGGGCAACCTGTTCCAGTCTCTGACCATCTTCAGTTTCCTCTCTTTAAACAGAATTTCTTGTATTTCAGTTAGAGAACAAAAACTTTAAAAAAAACAAGTTCATTTGTTTAGTTTTGGCTATACTGTGAACACAGTAGATTAAATCTCCTTAAGTTACCCCCAAAATAGAACTTTCACAAATTTTGGGTTATTTGATTTAGTACTGTGTGGTTTAAAGGATCCTCACCTCGATCTGCTATTCTCTTCATCAACTGGTGTTCTCCCCATTTAATCAGGTATTTAAGAATATCTTGTTCACTTGCCTGGTAGAAAGAGAAAGTCAGTGATCTGCATATGATTAATGTCACACACACACACACACAAATCACATACACAGGTCTTTTACAGTGCTAAAGAAGCACAACTGTAACAAGGCAAGAAGGATTTGCACTTTATGATCTGCCAACCACTTTCTCCTAATATTTTAAGGTAGTACTGCTGGTATATCACCACCATAATTTCTAGATTCATGCCACTTATTAAATCCCTAGGAAGAGGTAAAGGAGTTTTCTACAGAAGGAGAAATTTTATTTACTAGGGAAAGTTACAGGTATTAAATTTGAATTACTGAATTTAATTAAAAGGGGCAGTTCTACCTCTGGGGGTTTGGATCTTTTGTTTAACATTACAAATTCAGCATCTGCACAGCCTGGAAAGCTATGAAAATAATCAACCCCACTAGATTATAATCTATGTGAAGAGAAAGATTTTCAGTAATACTAAAAATAAAATAACTTTGCTTTGCTCATGCCTATATACATGTGCTAACCACTCAACATTCTTACAGGAAAAAAATCATTTACTGAAAAAGTTAAACTTATCTATGTAAATTCTTAACAACTAGGGTAGGAAATTTAGTCAAAATATACACTCTCACAGAAGATCAATGGTACCGTTAACTGTAATTTCTGAAATGTTTGAGGTAAACAAAACTTTCAAAAAATCCATTTTAAATAATCTCTAAGATTTTATCCCTTAAAAAAGGTAAGATTGAATGGATACAACTAAAAAAAAACCCAGTCATCTTTTAAGCTCTAAGAAGCTGGTTGTCATTATAAAGATATCTTCCCTGAAGAGAAATGGCAGCAAAAATCCAGAAGCTTTCTACCTGTCAGTATGATTTTCTCTCCCTAAAAACACACAATTACTGAAGGAAAGTCAGAAAAAAAATAATTCTGCAATACTTGTCAGAAAAGGTATTTTTCTGTCTTTCCACAAAAATAAATTAAGTCTTCTGAATGATTACTAGTTTATTAGCTCCCACTGACTCAAATTAGTATGTATGTTGTTACAGCACATAATTTTATAAAAAAATTCTTAAACACGCAAGGCAAATGTTAGGTTCGGAAATGCCTTGTTTAAAATAATTTTCATCCATTTACAAACAATTATTAGACTTCTAACCTATAGCATGTACCATGTTTGGGTTGTGTTACAAGCCAAGACAAAACAGTTTTCTTAATCACTACTTCAATTTCACTTTTTGGGTATTACAAAAGGAGTGCTCAGCGGGTACAAACTCACTCTGGTGAGCAATTTAAAATCAGCTACTCCCACGCATTTCTAGACATGGTATAAAACACCCTGCCCCAAGCAGGACCATCTGTATTCTGCATTGCAGGTTACCTGTAAATAATCAGACTGAATAGCTGTGAGCAGGTGGTCCTTGCTGAGCTCATAGAAGACCTCCGAAGTCATGACCTGGGTAAACTCCTCACAGAGGAAATGTAGAGCTTGACGATGTACCCACTTGGAACCGTACGGCTGAGAGCTCCACTTCAGAATGGCAATTAAGGTGTCTAGTGAGATGCTCTCAGCAATAATATCTTCACAGCCTAGGAAACAAAGGCAAAAAATCAATGATGTTGTTACAGAGGCACTTTGATCCTGAAGGAATAGTACATATGGCTGAATCTGTCATATATATATTATGTATGTTATATGACTCCCAGTGAGAGTAAAAACAGAAGTGCCCTACAGATCAAAGTTGAAAACAGGGTTAAATTCTGACTAAAAGTACAGTAATTTTAACAGTGGTTTAGGATTCCAACTACACAGTCATTTATCTTTCAAAGGCACATGAAGCACCGTGTCTGTTGGCATGCCTGGATGAACAACTGGGCTAGTTTAGCCCAACTAGAACCTCCTCTGGTTATCTGACTGTTTAAAATATTTTAAAGTTGCAAATTTGAATTTGGGTCACTATTGTTTGCAGCAGATCCCCAGAAACCTATAAACTGTAACAAAGGTGGGATTTTCATCTGTATCACTTCGCACATGGATCCTCCTGAGACAGACCATGTGGAGGAGCAGAAATGAGCTGTGACAGTGTTGGTACTCAGCTACTCGGCACAGGATGAGGGCAGCAAAGCATCATTTTCTGACTCACAGTGAAGGCAGGAAGCACTGGCTGGCTGCTCTAGGCCATCAAACTGGTATCCTTAGTATCCAGCAGGGCACAGAGGGTGCAAGAACAGGGAAGCAACCACCATGCAGACTCATGGTGAGTCTGCTACTGTTTCTTTGTACCCACTGCTACATTAAGATTTACTCTTTCACAGGGTACCTGTCTTCTGAAGAAGAGACGGGGGATAGTTAAAACTCCTGAAGGGAGATGAAGCAGATTTAGAAGAAATGAGAGGAGATATACTGTAAGAGGGCTGAAAACATGGGTACTTGGGGTTACTGAGTCAAGAAAGATGGTACCACAATGTTGATAACTTGGAGTCTCCAAGACCACTTAATTTCTTTTATACATCTGGTTTAGTAAAAAGATAGCCATTTAAAGGAAAAAAAACCCCTATTCTAGAATTATACATTGCAGTCTCAACCCACTACAGCCACAAAATTACAGCTGTGCTTATGCCCATGAGAGGTCTCCAGGCAGTTCAGAGCTGCATGCTTACACTGCAAATTTACTTTTTAGACATCATCATTTTTCTCTCAATTTCAAGGATATTTAAAGACTAAACTTCGCTGTTTAGAGGTCTGTATCTCATTACTGAGCTCTTGGATAAGCTGAATAAGACAGTGTTTAGCACAGTACTCTCAACATTTTTTAAGATACAGGCTCTCCTGATGTTACATATCTTTGCACTCGTTGCATACAGGTAAGACATAGTAGTAACAAATTAAAAAATTAAAAGAAAAAAAATAGTACTTTTCTACATAGGCCAGTATACAGAATATACAGAGTTCACTCCATTTCCATTGCAACTAATAATGTGAAGGACATATTATTAAAGAGAAAGTACTATCAAGAGAACAAGCTACTTCAAGTAGGAGAGAATCTGTCAAAGAAGCTACTACTTAGGAGCAAAGTCACTGGAAAGGGAACCTTAATCAGTAAGGTAAAGAAGAAGGTAATAGAAAGAAACAGTTAAAACATGACTGGTTATAAATTTCCCTGTCCTGTTAGACACACGTATTTGTACCTAATACCATAAAACCCCAACGCGATAATTGTAAGAACAATATTCTGCCATTAAAATTTACTAAACTTATTCAGCAATATGTCTGAATGTATACATAGTTTTGGAAACACTCTTTATTTAATTTCTAAAGCAATTTATGAGAATAACATCTATCCCCCAAACAGTAATAAATTTTACACCAGTTCATATTTAAACCAAGCTTTCCTCAACAAACACTTGGATGATTTGTTTTTCACATGCCTGATTCACCTGAGAAAAGGAAGACCACGTATCAGTGCAGCCACTGACAGAAGGGCTAGAAAAAGCACACACATTTCTGAACAATGCAACACCTGCAGCACTAGGCTGTGCATCCCCAGATAGACTCTTCTTTTGCTTTTGACAAAGGAGTGAGTGTTAAATCATGTTTCAACACACCTCCTTTGTCCTTTACCATTACTGAAGCAATATGGCACTTCTCGGAGCTACCTATTACTATTAGGTTACATATTATCATTACTACTAGTAGTAAGAACAGATGCCTTATTATAGATATTGACCTCTAACCTGCATGGCACACATTAACCTAAAGTGAGCAGTGAACAGGCAGCAAAGATGGGCTAGAGGTACTCGGAACATCACTGCAGTCATCACCACTACAAATGAGAGTAGAGAATGAGAACTGCTCTGAAATGGAAATACACTCTGTGGGCTGAGGTACAGGTTAGACAAACTGTTCCCTCTAGATGGGGGAATTCCCCAGATTCCTAAAGGAATCTTTCTTAAGTCTTAAAAATGGCTGGCCAAGAATCTGAGAAACAGTATTAAACAAACAAATAACACAAATACTAAACTACCCAAAACCCAACCTGTCATCAAAAAAGCTTAAAATATTTCAGCATACATTAAACATGAGTAAAGGAAGTCTGAAGTTTTCTACTTCAGGATCTATTTTTACTTAAATACTTAAGGGTTCACATTGCATTTAACTTAGTCATGTGAGTCTCCCTCATCTTCCTTTTGGGGCTCAAGAAAGGAAAATGTTAAGTTAGCAACAAACCTGGTATGGTGAATGAAAGTTAATGACTAGCTGCAATTTGTTTAAAAGATGAGTTTGACTCCCATGAATAAGAAACACAGTTGTTTGAAACAATTCTTTAGGGTCATCTGCACATTGCACTAAGCCTTGCCCTGTTAAATCCTAATGCAACTTTTAGCATGCAATTATTCTTTTTGCATGCAAGATGACTTCAGCAGACACTGCATCCCCCCGAACTCTAAAGACCACAGGTAGGGACTGTTCCATTTCAAAGGCAGTATGTAAACCCACTCCTGAAATCAGTCACCAGGAAACTCAAACTGCAAGAGTAAAGTATTACCTCAAAGTGAATGCCATTTCTAGTATTTCATCTGACATTTATTTTTTAAACAATAAGGATGCCTGCCCCTGCAAAGACAGAAAACTGCATTTCCATGAGAAATGCAGTTCCAAAGATCTGAGCAATGCTGATTTATAGAAACACTGCCACTGGCTCAGTCTCAGTTCTTCTGTCAAGTCCAATTATTGCACAACTACCAGTGATATGACAACATCAGGTAAAAAAGCTCATTAAGGACGACTAGCAAATGAAACAGTCCTTTTCCCAAGTAATTTTAGCAACGGGTCAGAAGTGCAGGATTATTAAGACTATTTCTTCTGAAGTAAGCATGAGGTAACAATTAAAGTGTTTTCTGAACACCTAAATAAACTGGGGCAACCCAATTCTAGCTATGGAAGGAATCCAACTTCTTTTCTTCTTTGGCAGAAGGTTTTTCTGCTTTAACAATCAGCCACTTGGCAAAAAAAGTAGTCATCTAATAGCCACAAGTTCTCCACAGTGCAATAGAGCATTTTTCTCCTATGAATACTATTCTTTTAATATTCAGGCAGCAACAGCCTTCCCAAGATCCATTTGCAGTGTCCCAAAGTGTCCCATAAGCTTTTATGACCATTAGTATCTCTCAGAGATTCAACTCGGACTCCAAAAAAATATAACATAACTACCTTATTTCAGACAAATTAGGCTATTCCATGCACTCTTTTCGCTGGATACTATAAACAAGTTTTTCTTCCACAAGTCTCTCTCAAATACAGTTTCACAGTCCTTCCAGAAAGAAACAGCTTGAGCCCATATTTAACATTCTAGTTAGTAGCTTGGGATCAAGACAGTTGACAGACCTACTAAAGACAAATTAAATGCCTTCGACAATCAACAAAAGTGGCATTAAAGTTTTTACTACAAAATTTTCAGCTTGATTTAATTCATTCTGTGGTGAAGGTTTCCCCCTAAACTTGTACAAACCAGTGCAGCCAAGGAAGAAAAAGCAGTAAGAATTCATCTTAATACTGAATTGGAATCAAGAAGCTGTTCAATGTTTTTTTTAAGTTTGTGACATTAGAAGAGACCATTCCAGCAATCAGGAACCACACTTTCTGAATTTGTTGGCATGTAGAGAACGGTTCAGACTTGTGGCCTGTAGCTAGTCTGAACTGCAAAATGGTTAGAAGATCCAGAGATGTTCATCTCATACATCCAAAAGTGCCCTTGCTGCTCTAACCAAGCTTCTCACAGGAAGAGAAAGGACAAAAGAAAGGCAACATTTGTCCAGATGTCTCACAGACCCAAAGCTGCAAATGTGCCCTGTACTTGCCAAGGACTCCTTAAAGGGCAGCCCATGCTCACAGGATTGCAAGCAGTCATAGAAAGCTAAGCCCCTTGTACAAGGGGTATTAAAATAGATTGTCATCTTCTTACACTCCATAACTCCTGCTCTTCTGTCATGTTGGTGCTTGGGTGGCCACTCACTAAGCTAGTTGACTAATTTCCATCAATCCTGTTTCTAGCAACATCAGATCCCAAACAGCAAACTCTACAGCCAGGACAGAGAACAGAAACAAGGAAACTACTGCAGGAGGAAGGGCAGCAGTACCAAACAACCTGTGGCAGATTCAAGTGACCTTATACACTTGAGAGATATGGCAACTGGAATTTAGGTTCTTCACAGCAGTACAAAACCAGCACAAGCAAGTCATAAGACTTACACAGTACAAACAGGAACTACGCCTTTTCAACTTATCACGTAAGCAGCAAATCCAAGAACATCTACTTTCCTCTAACTGTATTGTGAACAAGGCATCTTGTTCAACTTCCACCTTCTGGTTGCAGGCACTTTCCCAGTCTGTTGATATTTATTGCCTCCTGGCAGCACTGTCTTCAAAGAATGCCACAAATTCCTAGCTTCTCCAAGTTCAAGTGCTTTTCTTTTCTATCTCCTCCTGAAATGATGTTTTAAACATACCCTTGAAGCAGATTAAGTTAATTGATAACTGATGCCAAGACTGTAATTTGCAGGTGTGCTATTTCCCACATTTTAGAACACACATGTTCTGGTTACGTGAAGGTGTAAAACTATATCAATGTTTTGCAGAAAAGAAAACAAGACCTAAGTAGCCCTGAAGATAAAGGGCTCAATGGGCCACAGTGGCCAAACACTGCTGAAGTCTATGGCCAAGTTTGGTATGTTTTTTGAGCTATTTTTAATCCCTCTGCTGATTTTTCCAAGTACAAAAATTTAAAACATTCATGTACTCCCATACTTGAAAGTCTGAATTCAAAGTACATCTATTATGGCATTATTAATGTGTATAGTATTATGTTTTGCTTTATTCAAATACTGATGACTTCGCAGCACTTCTGATTAATTGTTAAAGCAAAAATACAATATAGTCTGAATATGCTCAGGCAGCATTTTGTGTTATGCTAACAACTCTTCCTCAGTGAAAACTCTTGTGTTGAATCCAATACAACACAATATTCAGCTATTTGAAATAATAAATTAGGGAGCAGATGAGCTTCTATAGGTACACTGGTGATAAAATGAAGATGAGGAAAAATGTGAGCTCTCTTCAGCAGGGAACAGAAGACCTGGTTACGTGGAATATGGAGAAGGCAGAGGTACTCAACAACTTTTTTACCTCAGTCTTCACTGGCAAGTGCTCCAGCCACACCACTCAGGTCACAAAAGGCAAAAGCAGGGACTGGGAGAACAAAGAACTGCCCACTGTAGGAGATGAGGTTCAAGACCATCTAAGGAACCTGAGGATGCACATGTTCATGGGATGAAATGCATCTGCAGATCCTGAAGGAACTGGTGGATGAGGTCGTTAAGACACTATGTGTCATAATCGAGAAGTTACTGTGGTCCAGTGAAATTCCCACTGACTGGAAAAGGGGAAACATCCCAAGGTCCTGCATGTGGGTTGGGGCAGTCCCAAGCACAAATACCAGCTGGGTAGAGAATGGATTGAGAGCAGCCATGAGGAGAAGCATTTGGGGGTACTGGTGGATGAGAAGCTTGACACAATCTGGCAATGTGCATTCAGAGCCCAGAAAGCCAACTGTGCCCTGAGCTGCACCAAAAGGAGCATGGCCAGCAGGGCAAGGATTCTCCCCCCTACTCTACTCTTGAGACCAAACTGGAAGGCTGTGTCCAGCTCTGGTGTTCTCCAGCATGAGGAGGACATGAACCTGTTGGAGCAGGTCCAGAGGAGGGCCATGAAGATGATCAGAGGGCTGAAGCATCTCTCCTGTGAAGACTATGATGGCTGAGACAGTTGGGGTTGCTGAGGTGGTGAACAGAAGGCTCTGGGGAGACCTTAGAGCACCTTTCACTACCTAAAGGGGCTCAAGAAAGCTGGAGAGAGAATATTTACAAGGGCATGTAGGGATAAGGACAATGGGGAATGGCTTTAAACAGAGAGGGAAGGTTTAGATTAGGTATTAGGAATAAATGTTTTACTTTGAGGGTAGGGATGCTCACAGAAGCTGTGGATGCCTCATCCCTGGCAATGTTCAGGGCCAGGTTGGATGGGGCTTTGAGCAACCTGGTCTAGTGGATGGTGTCTCTGCCCATGGCAGGGGGGCTGGAACAAGATGACCTTTAAGGTCCCTTCCAACCCAAACTATTCTTTGATTCTATAATTTATATTAATATATACTTAATCATGCCCAATTTATTTCAAAGTCATAAGTGCCAGACTAGTTCCTTTGAGCATTCCTACTGCACTGATATAACTGACACACTTGCACTAATCTCCCCACAACATATTTATGTGTATTTAATACTGCTACCATGGGATTCCTGGCATTTCAGTACTTCAGTCCTCCCAAGATCAAGAGTACTTTTGATGTCAGGCAATATCTGCCTCTAGATCAAAGGCTGCACTACTGAATATGGCTTTAAAATAAAGTTTCTAAGTTCTTATACTTGTCAAGAGTAAACTCAACACCTAAAAATAAAAGCAAAGCAAAAAGTCTTAAATAGAGTTATTTTATGTCAATTTTTATTTAGAAAACTTTTTGGAATCAGTAGGCAGAAAAGATTCCCAGTAAAACTATTTCATAAGGCCCCAGTATCCAAATGCCTGTAACAAAACCATACTGTACCACCACCTCAGTGAGACTATTTATGACAGTGGGCAACAGGGCCAAGAAGCAGTAGAGGATTCACGTATTTAATACAGCTATCTAATAAAATTAGGATACTGGAGTCAAATGTCCCTGCATAACAGTGGATATGGCAGTGCAGTAAGACTGGAAGTGGGGATTATTTTAACATGTGATGAACGGGACAGGGAACTGATCTGGTTTTAATAATTTTGCTACAGAAGAGGACCAGTCAATGTGTTAAAATGATTGCACCAGTACAGCTGACAGAGAGCAGCGAGGTAGCGTGAAGTCACAAAAGCTGGAGCGGAGTGCAGAAATAGGCAGGCAGAGCACAGTAAGGGATGTGCTCAGACCTCCTGGAGAGGGCTCTAATCCTCATTGCCTCTGTGAAAGCAGTGAAGAGCTTCACTTTTTGACAGTTAAACACCCAGCACCCCTAATAGCAGTCTCAATCCCATTACAAATAAATGAGTTTCAGTATGATCAGCTCTATTGACAAGATATGCTTGCTGATTAGTTCACTTACTCAAATTAGTTCAAAGATCCATTTCAGTTTCTCCTGGAAAATAAGTGACAAACCTCAGTTGAAACAAATTAAGATGAAGGCAGAGCAAATTCTAAATAAAGCTGCCCTGCTTTACTTGGACAGTAGATTCATACTAAATGCCCATACTGTTGTTGACTTCATCATAGGGAAACTATCTATTAAATTACAATAATCAGAAAAGAGTATTACTGTGTTAGCAATGGGAAAATTTCCAGGGAAATAGTCAAAGCTGAATCATCTGCTGAAACTGAAGAAAAATTACAACATCTGGATACTTAGAAAGGTCCCTGAAGATAAATCAAACTAAAATCTGTTGAAAATAAAAACAGTTTATCAGAAGCCTTAAAATACATCAACTTCACTTGACACTCAGTTACAAACACCCAGGCAAAACTGCGTAAAATGAGCAAAATGAATTGGAGAGAGTATCCAGACTTTAACATAAATGAGTTCAAAATATTTTCTAGGAAACCAGGGAGACAAGCCTTAGCAAGTCTGCAATTGGCTAGCATGAGTGAACTGAAACAAAAAACTTGAGCCAGGGGGTGTGGAAATCTAGAGAAGAAACTTAAGACATAGCTACTGTGAAAGCCAGCTGAGGGGATCAGTCAGCACTTGGGCAAGACTGGACACCTGCTGCACCACAGAATGGAAAAACACAGTCAGAGGTCCAGGCTGAGAGACCTCACGAGAACTGCCTGCTCAGTGGTCTCCAACACCAACACAATGCTGTCTCTTGCAGCATCCCTCTGCTTAATATCTAGAAGTCAGATGTTTGAGTGACAGTTTCCAGCACAGAAGTCTGCTAGCTATGAAATCAGGGAAAGGGAGGGACATTACTGAAATGAAGACCTCATGTTAAGTACTATAATTAGTGAGGACAAGGTGCTACAATCAAGTGCAGAAACAAGAATGGTGGTCACTACTAAAGCACTTACTTCATTAAGTGATTCAGTCAAGTGCAGGCATATAGTTTTTCCTGATCAAATAACCTTCCTTTAATTTTGATTATAAGATTATACCAGAACAATTCTTCAATGTCTGCACAGGACCAATGACCTAAATATGAACTCTGCAAATTAAGTATGAAACTATTAGATTCTGACTTCACTGGCATATAGAGATCTTCTACAGAGTGCTTGCTACTTTCTCCTGTAGCTAGGGAATGCAGCACGAATTTTGTAAAACCCTAATTAGTTCAAATTAATGTCTAGAATTTCAGTGTCTGAAGGGTTGCAAAATTTACACTTGCTAGTATTTGATAATATAATAGATTTCAACATTTACTTGATTTTACTGCATTTCTCCCCTACGTATAACAACTTCCCAATCCCTCAATCTCACCACTTCTGTGGTCAGACAGAGGTTTACTAGGGAAAGAAGAAAACCTCTGTAGGTCACTATGTCCCTCTGCCTCCTCCCAGTGACCACCTCCAAAACCCTACAGCTCTGGTTCATCCAGAGGGTCCCCAAGACTGAGCCTGCTCTCCTGCAGTCGCTGGTTCCAGCCACCCAAGCATGCTGCCAAGGTGCTGTAAGCCCAGAGCAGCTCCTCCTGTTGCCCTTCTTTTCACTCTCCTAGAAGTAGTGCTGCAGGAAAACCTCCAGGGAAAAGTTAAGATCTTGTTACGACTGACTCATACAATATACATTCCAGAGCAGCACCGTTCTGTAGTGCATTACTGAAAAGAGTGCCGGTTTAGGACACGTTGATCCAAGCATGCTCAACTTAAAGTGAGCAGAAATAATGAAACTCAGCATCAAATGAAAGATCATCTCTGTTTTTTCAGCATTTACTAACACACACACACACACGCGCGCCATTTTTCTATCTATAAGTTTACGTAAGTTTCTCTTCAAAGTTCTCTGCCATTGCTTATCTGCTTTGATATAAGTGACACTGCTTCATCAGAGCACCTCCAGATCACAGTTTAGGTTTCCAATCTGAGGGAAAGAATTGCACCCTATTCAGTTATGAAACTGCATAATTATTCAGTGTCTTACTGAGGGTTTAGTTCACAGTTAAATTCCCTCATTAGCATTGCCTGAGCATGTTAAATCCTTTTAGCACTTGTGTATGTGCATGCACCACAACTGAGAACCTGTATACTCCTATCACCTTTTTAATTTCAATCCATTTTCATTTCTTGCTTTCAGCTGGCCTACTGAGTTGTTCTCAAGTACTATTAACTTGTGAATACTGCATAGAAATGAACTTAGTACTGTAGTTCAACTACCATGACACTTCTTGCCCCTTCTGCATTCCATACAACATTAAGCTTCTAGGTGTACTCAGAGGGAAACAACAACAAAAATAATAAAGATGCAGACAGACCAGAAAGGGTCCAAAGCAGTGCCACAAATATGATCCCAGTGCTGGAGAACCCAGCCTGTGAGGAAAAACCGAAGAAGTTAAGTCGTTTCTCCCTGGAGAAGAGAAGGCTCAAGGGGAGCCAACCCTCATCACAGTATTCCAGTACCTTTAGGTACTGTAGGGCAGCTATAAAGAGGACAGAGGTTGTCTCTTCACAAGGAGCCACATGAAGGGAACAAGAGACAACAGGTCCAAGTTGCACTGGAGACATCTCAATACCAGATGTTTTTGCCATGATAATCATTCACTGGAACAACCTCCCCAGGGACACAGTGTAGTCCCCATCGCTGGAGGTTTTCAAGATGTGATTGGACAGAATGCTACATTATTTCACCTAGGCTCCCTTTCTCACATAGCTTGGACCAGATGATCTGTTGAGGTCCCTTCAAACCTAGACTGCTCTAGGATTCAATGATTCTGAGCCTAAGAACAGCTCAATCACATCCTGTAGCAGGTTACCTCAGAAAAGAAGTCTCATTTGATTTCTGCCAGTTTTATTGCAGTACGGTTATTTCAACTTTCAGCATCATCTGAAAATTAGTCTCTAATGCCAAGCTCTACATAAGCTACAGCAGTTTTATTAATTTCCCATGTCTTTACCACTCTCAGTTTCATGTAACTATTAGGAGAACCCGTTACAAATATAAACTCTTTTTGCAGTGCTTACACCTGCTCTTTTGTGTCTACTCCTTAAGAAGTTTCCTATTTTACTGAAATCCCCTGAACAGTTTATAAGGTTTCAATCTTGTCAAATTCAATTTGACAGCTAAAAGTTACAGATGTACAGATCTACTGTAAAAAGACAATTTTGTTAAAAAAAATAACCAAGCTTAAATAAATCATGTTGCTGATGTATCAGTGAGTTCCATTCTCCCCTTCTCAGCTCAGAAGTAAAATTCTCATTCCCCACCAGCAGAGCCTGAAACAATTCCCATAGCACATTATGTATAATATGGCCACTAAATAGTTCAAACACCAACTGATGAAACTGAAGGTAAAGCTCCTGCAACCACAGGAGGTGCCATCAGTTCACCAATTGGTGCTCTGACACTGCAGAGATTGCAATAACCCTGGTCAGCCTTTATGTGCAGGAAGTTGTATGTGATCAAGATTTTAGTGATTGTCAAGAATAACTGAAGTACTAAAACTTTCTAAACTTTATGTCTGAAAATGCTTACTGCCCTGCCTTCAGTTCTGTACACAGAGAAGCAGACATTAAAGACCTAAAATTAGTGCAATTAAGCTGTTTAAATTTACCCCAACAGCAAGACTGAAGGGTTGTTGCGCCCCCTTTGACATAAGCTACAGAAATAATCATTCAAGTTTACAGCCTTGTTAACACACTGGGACACGTCCTAACAAGTCCAAATATTTCCTCCTCTCACATCTTCTCCCTATAGTTTACACCCAATAGATGGATTACAGAATTAGATAAGGATCAGAAATATCAAGACCAGTTATACATATCTGATATAGATAGCATGCTTCAACAACACACTATATAACTAAAAGCTCTTACACGGCATTTCTTCTGTCCCTAGAAAGCAGATGCATTACCAACAACTTACAGATAGAAAACAAATTCCTCTTCTAAAGGAACTGTCAGTCACTGATAGCTGACAATAAACATACTTACACTGCAAAATAGCTAAAATTGTTCTCGTAAGGTCATATGTTCTACAGCAAGGACAGTATTACATACCTTGTGCAAGCATGTTAAACTCCAAGAACAGTGCTATGTGATAAAGCTCCATAGCTTCTTCAGCCCTAGTCATGTTTAGTTTTCCTGCTACAAGAGCCTGAACTTCGCTTAAACTGCCCACTGAAGGACTGGAGTGCAAAACCGAGAGGTCCACCACATCTGTATACATACAGTTCAAAATGACCTTAGCATATTTTTTTGGTATGATAGATTCATCCAATATAATTCTAGTTGGAGTTCGTAGAGTTCGGTCTGTGATTTCTTCACCAGTTCGTATCCTCCTCTGCAGCAAATGACGAAAAAACGGAGATCGTGATGAAATAATAGCTTTATGAGCTCTGAGCTCTTCATCTAGACAGTTCTGACTTCCACCAAAAGTTTCAACTAAGTCAGAGTTGGATGAAAAGCTAAGAACCACATCGTAGTAGCACATATAATCAAACAGTGCGCGCATGTCAACATCTAAGGAGTTCGGTGTTCCAAATTCTTCACTAAGCTGAACAAGAATATCAACATTTTGGAATCTTGAATCCTCCATTCCAAACTCTCCCGTATAAAGGTAGTGTAACAAAGCAGAAAACATAGGCATATCTATGCCAGCTGTGTTAATATCCATTATTATTTCTGCCCCATACTCCGGTGAGGAAGAAAGCAGCGTTTTAAAAAATGGACATCTTGCCGCCAATATCGCACGATGCACAGGAAAACAGGTTTCTTGAAATATTAAGTCTACATCAGTACAATATTTGTACTGATAAAGTTCAGCCATGTCTTTTTGTAGTGTCCTGGCTTCTGGTCTTGCCAAATTAGCTTGTAGATAAAGTTCCTTTAAGGCTGATGTTCCTTCGTATTCTTCTACTAATGCATTAACATCTCTGACATCCCAGCCCGAGAGGAGCTCACGCATCTGCTTGGCGTGATCAGCAGACCGGCTCGATTTCCGACGCTTAATGAATTTCTTTTTGAGGGTGGCAAGGCCAGAGGTTTTCTTTTTCTTGTCTTGAGGTTTCTCATGGCCATGGTCAAGGCTATATAGCTTCGATTCACAGCCATAACCTTGATGAGAGTAGGATGATGTCCCTGAAAGCAAAAAGGAAAATGGAACATATTTATTCTTTAAATTTAAAAGGAAGGTCCATAACACCTAAATACCCAGTGTCTCTGAAAGTTACACAGTTTTTCCTCCTCTGCACATCAGATAATTTGACAAGTTGAAAACCTGACTGAAGCATTTTCTGGCCATTAAGAACAAAACCGCTTTTTTTTCCCCCCATCTACAAAGTTTATAGTTTGCTGGGTTTCGGAGTCGGATGTGGTTTTTTTGTTTGGTTAGGTCATACTGTGGTCATAACATTAAAAGTGTCTTGTATTAACTTTTTAAACACTAGTATGATCTCAGTGAAATAGTAGCAAGGCCCTAGCAAAAGTGTTTTTCAAATTCTGTTATAGCATTAAGTGTCATACCTGGCATCAGACAGTTACAGTCATAAGAAAAAAAAAAAAAGAACACAGTACCAAAACATTCAGGGAAACTGAGGACAATGAATTACTTTCAGTGCAAATTTAACAAGAAAGTAAAAATCCTGTCATATGATAATCAAGTAATGCTGAAATCAAACACATAAAATGGGCTCCTTTCCACAGAACTACAGGTGCTAATTTGTGCATAGACACCATCAAAAAGAATACGGAGAAGGGAAGTTTTATTGTATTAAGATTTCCTATAATTATTTTTCTCCTCAAAAATTATTTATAGGGAAGTTATGTTATGAATCAAACATATAATGAAACAAACAAAAAAAAAATGGATTCCCCTCAAGATAATGTGTTACATACGTGACCTGTTCTGCTAAAGGAGCCTTTGCTGTCAGTTTGAGCCTAGCTGCATATACACTAACTCTGACAGCAATTTAGTAAGAAAAAAAAAAAGAGAGTCAGAATCTGCAGTTCAGCAAGTAATGGAAAACCAAAGTAATGTTTTAGTAAAAAAAGTGGTTAAAAAACATAGTTTCAATGTGAGAGTCATACTTCTTTTTAAGGGTTATTTTCTAAATTAAGTTTATTTACAGGAACTTTACATTTTAAGCTAGATAGTGAAGGGCCTCAGATATGACAACCAAAGAAGGAAGTACACAAACCAAACTCCTACTTTCGGACCAAAGAAGAAACAAGAAGAAAACATTTGCAAATGGTACACAGCTCAATAACAGGTTCATCTGAAATAGTATTTGTCCATTTTCTGTCAGGAATAGTTAACATGCTTCCATTAGTACATTTGTGTAGCTTCACTACTTGTTGCCTTTTTTAATCATTTTTAAGCTCAAAGCACATCCAGGGTGTTTGGGGCCTTTTACAACTTGTTCTATCATGGCACTCTCCCAGTTCCACTTAGGTAGATTTGCTCTGATAATGTTTTGCAATGCTATTTTGACAGTGATGTTGTGGACCAGCCTGTCAAAACACAGTGCTTTTAGGTACCACATTATTTCAAATAACTATTTCTTGAACTTTGAAAGACACAGGAATAATTTAAAGTTGTATTTGAGAGCATGACAACTGTAGCAATCTAAGATTTCTGTAAATTGTGTTATTGTTTAAGCCTCAATAACTGTAAGAAAACTCACACAGTGGCTTTTATGCTGAGCTAATTAAAACTCCCACAAACCATGCAATACGGTGGTTTTATGATTCATCTATTAGTGAAAACTCTGGGAAGGAACTTTGCTTTATTTGAGGAAAGACATCTAAGCTACAATAAAATTTGCTTAATCACGCAACATGTTATTAATCATATTGAAATTTCAAGATATGAAAAAATATCCATTTAAATGAAAAGAACAGCAGTAACTCAAGACAACTTCAACAAGGAGACTGTGCTGCAAAATTCCTTCCACATGCTATACTAAATATGAAAATGAAAAAGTAGAGATTCAGCCTCCTGCTGATAGAGACTAAGTCTAGAATTTCTACTTCATTTAAAGAGTTTCGATTACATATCACAATAAAAGTTTAACTACATTTTGGTCACTCTATAATGACAGATTCTGCTGCAAAAAACCATGGCAGCTCATTTCTATTATTTTGCATTCTAACAGCAAATTTGAGTATGCAGAACATTCTCTTACATTCTACTAAAGAAAAACTAGGACACCACAAGTTTCAATTTCTTTCTTCCCTGAAGGCTGCTCTGAGGTATTACTTGCACATGAATCACCACAAAATACTAAAACACCATTCAAACCTCTGTGAACCCTGAGCTACTTACAAGACTTGGCTCTGGAAGTACTGCAAACAGTGCTATTATTAACCCTTACAAATACATAAAACACTGCTACAACAGCACCACCACACAACTGCTTTGTCAGAGGTAGAAACAGATGCACCAGCATTGCCTCTCTGGGTTCACAACAGCTGGTGGTTCCATATCCCTCAAAGAAAGAATCCCAAAGAAAACATTTTTGACCTGCCTGTATTCCTTCATAAGGCAGCAGCATTAGAAGTAGAAAAAAAATTATTCCCCACTTCTACACTAAAAGGCACCAATCTATTAAATATTGTTCAAAAGTAATAGCTACTTCATGCCCTTAGACCATGCCTAGCTTTGAACAGGTAAATATTTACAGAAACAGAAGACTACACAGAGAAACTACATGGGCACCTGACAATGAAAAATGAGATCTGTTTCGTCCTTTGCATGCCCACACATTTGAAAATCTAATTATAGAGCTCTATTTAAAAACAAACATCTTGAACAGATGTACTACCCTAGAAAATGGTGTGAAATCTTCCTCCTTAATCCTGTAGACAAAACAGCAATGGGATGACTAGCTAAGCTTTCACTAGAACAAAAGTATTTCTTTACAGTAAGTGCACTACATCGTTTTTAGTGATTTATTTGCTCTTCATAAACTGTAAGTAAGTTCGGCATGAAGTCAACTAACAATAAGAGCTCATACTATGAAAATACTGTGCTTTGCCAGATCAGTTCTTAGCTTTTAGTGTTCATCCTACACTTACAACGTAACATGGTGCAGTGCTTTAACGGTAAAGCAGCATCTCTAAAACCCACAGGCCTAAATCCAGTTTCCAGGAATAAGAAAACTAAATTATGCAGCTAATATAACTCTATTCCCTAGTTCTACTTCAGCAGTAAACAGATTTAATGCCTTCCACATAAGAAACCCCCAAAATATAAAAAAACCCCACCAAAACACAAAATCCCCAAACCTACAGAAGCTGATATAACATTAAGACAAGTGATGGAAACCTCAGCTATCAATTTTAGGATACATCTCTTTTTTACGGAGACAGCTATACAAACCTATCACCCAAACAAAAATCAAAATGAGAAGGAGCCAAACGTCACAAAGCAGGAAGCAGAGATGTACACGTGTGATGGAAACAGCACACTCATGGAACCCCATAATATCAAAAGATTTCAGCAAGAATTGTACCCAGACCACTTATCTGCCTTGCCTAAGATGAGACAAGTACATGCTTTTAGGCTTTCCTCAAAAAGAGGTTCAACCACAATTTTCCATAGGCAATGGGGATCAGTAATTTGTGACATAATATGTTTCTATTTTGAGTTTAATAACAAAGAGTATCAACTAAACCTTCCACATACGATATAGAAAGTTGCTGGGGAATTAATGAAGCCTTTGGAAATCTCTCCTCTTCAAATCTGTTTAAAAGGTGTTTCAGCATGCAGATCTGCCTGTTTCCAGGCCTGGAAGGCTTTTTCTTCACTCAATATAGCGGCAGATTAAAAAACGTCAAGTCACATAATAAAAACATTTTAGCTCTGATTTTTAGCAAGTTACATGTAAACTGGGGCAAACCTTCTATTATTGTTAGCTACAATACACTGAAAATCTGTAAACCCTTAAGGGGAACTTTACAGCACAGATATCCATGATGTTAGTACTAAGTTCTTCTCTAACATGCTATGACTGCACACATGGACGTTTTTGCCCAGAGCATGGGTCCTTAAATGTAACAGTTTGTGGCCTGTTCTCTACAAAGATCTGAGTAAGGAGTGCCACAAAAGCTGAGACAAAAGAGAAAATTTACAAACCAAATCTGGTTTTCCTCTGCTAAAGATATCACTGTGCTTTCAATGGTGATTAAAAAAGAAGTAACACTGAATATCAATAACTATTTATTCAGTGTTGCAAGCTGAGGCATAAAGGAGAAAGGCATTTATAAACTATTGATGTTATTTACTGCTAAGATCCTTCTTCAGGCTGTCAGGGTTGGTTTTTTTAAAGGAATATTTATCTTCTCAGAAACTGCCACCTTTTAGATTCATAACGTAACTATTTATTATTTATAGTGTGACAGTACTTAGATCTCCATTGAGGTCTTTTTGTACTAGACTGAAAAACACATAAAGGTATTGGCCTGCCCCAGTTATGACTGGAATAAAGAAATAATTTCTTAAGGGCCCTTCAACTCATGTTTCTGGCTAAGCAAAGTTCTTGCTTGTAAATAATACTGTTAGGACAATAAGTACCTCCATTCCCCATTTAAAAGCACAGGAAAAGGAGGAAAAGCTGTCTTCAAGACTGTTTGTTACTTTAACAGGTTTATTATCAGAGACATCCCTTCTAGCAATAAGGAACTAATTCACTTGGACACAATGCCAACACTACAATGAATACTGATGATCAAGAGTTTCATATGCTCTAACACAGTTCCACAGAAAATCTGAGGAAGAAGAATAGAAAACGGTAACAGAAAGCAACTGCTCAAACCAGGAAAACTAGCATGCAAGGTTTAATTATAAAAACCCCTTTATTTTATTTAAATAATCTGGCAACTGTTTACCAGCAAATGGCAGATCAACCCATTGCATACATAGGCCAAACAGATGGACAGGACCAAATTTCATGCACGATTGAGCTTGAATGGATTCAAACTGGTGACCTAGAAAATAAAAGCTCTACACAACATTTCTGCAAGCAAATCAAATCCAGTGCATACACAATCCAGCAAGTCATTTATGTAAGTGACAAGATAACCAAAAAGAGTTACCTATGAATGTCTGTTGTGCCTGTGAATTTCCCCCTACCCTTGGGGAACACGAGTGAGGGTAGTTAGATGCATTAGCACCCATTTTCTTCAGTCACTCAGGCATTCCACCTGCTGGCTCTTCAGTGTATAATCCCATAATCCTTTATAAATCTTCAATCCCAGGTCCAGCATTCTGTTCCTCCATTTCTGAAGAACAAAAACACCAATTAGGTACTTTGTTATTTGTTCGTCAGTAGGCATTATGCGATTTAGATAAAATAAATTAAGCTTCCAACACACAGTACTTTCATAAAATAAAACCTTTAACACTTCCAAGATAGCCTTTTATTTAAAGGATTTTAAACCAATATCAAAAATACTTTTTTCCCCACAATGACTTGCAATTTTCCAAACCATTCACCAATCAGTATGATAAATTTGTAACACAGAACAGGATGGCTATCAACCTTTCAACTAAGAAACCTTCAAGTAGAAGTTGGTCTAGACTAGATATGCTCCTTTGACTATACCCAGAAAGACTTTTCATACATGTTTATATATATTCCCACAATGTTAAAAATCCCAGATTGAATTACACTGATTGAGAAAGCAAAATAAGCCAATCCCATTGGAGGTTACACCATTATCACTGTTTTCAGCTGCATTTTTATTTCATAACATTTACATAGTTCTCATTCAGTATTGCTTTTCAAATTTAGGCTTGAAAATACATAGAAGTAGGTTAGAAGTAGGTTTTTAATAGTAAAAATTAGGCATTTAAGCATTTGTTGAATGTTTTTATTGGGCATTTGAAAACATTTTAGGAAGTCAATTCTGAGGTAATTCCAACAAGGATTCATTGCTAAACATACAACATACAACATTCCTATGTTGGCAGTGTTAAATTATTAATACTGCAAAATGAAAGTTACCACTTGAAGAAGTGCTACTGTCAACTCAACTGGTGTGCCCCCTTCAAAAACACAAACATGCAGATGGGAGAGTGATACAAAGGTAAAGTCTATACTAAGAATTTTTCAGACTCCACTGGTCTAGCAACCACAGCAGTAATGGACCAAGGGTTGGACTTGATGATCTCGGAGATCCCTTCCAACCCAACTGATTCTATGATTCTATGAATATTGTGAACATGTAGATTAATTGTTCTGTGCTGTCACAGGTGCACCTCTATTTGCTACATGCTCCCAAATTTATCTCCTTTCTTGGAACATCTCTGGCGTGTTAAATTGGCCAAGAAAGTGACCTGCAAAGGTATGTGTTTCATGGAAGCTGCAGCACTGTTCCAGTCTCCTCTCCCTGCATTAATACTCTATTTCTGGCACGAGGAGTTCGGAAGAGGGAGTTACTGTGACACTGTAGAGGTGAGATGCGATTATCAGTGCAGAGGCACATCTGGCCTCCCTTAGTCAAGAAGTGCAGTATGCAGTGCAGATCCTGGGGAGCAGAAAGTGAGAGACAGGCCATGAAGAAAAAGGCTGCAAATTGCTGTAGGCACAGAGGTGGGGGGAACAAAAACCCCAGGATTTAAGGGCTGACTACACGAAGAGGAAGAGTTGAGAAGGGTTTGAAAACCTGGCTTACAGATGTGGTTATTCACACAAAGGAAAAACACAGGTGTGGGACTGAAAGAAGAGTAAGAGTGCATGATTTCCATCTATCTGATGTCTTAGCACAAGCTTCCTAAAAATCATACCTTTTGGCATTTATAGTCTATGACACCCGATGTTTTCAAAAAGCAGCTACAACCTTGTGACACTAGACATGATGTACAGGAGAGCACATAGCCCAGGTTGGCCTCACACAGCTGCAGGCTGCTGGTCACCAGTGGAATTCTGCTAAGGCAGGAGACAACCATAACACCACCACCCTACACCCAGGCTTGTCAATGAGAGCGGCGGTGCTCCAATGTCTGCCCTCCCTAGTGAGGTGGCCAGGTCACCTCAACTGCATACGATCCTGAACTTGTCTCCACGCAGATTCAACTTGCTACACATCAGGAAACAAAAGGTAAAAAACATCCCACATGAATAGGAGCCTACTCAAGATGAAGACAGAACCAAAGCACATGTAAAACGGGCAGCATCACACCAGCAAACACCAGTAAATCATCTCAGCAAACACAAGCTGCTGGATCAGTTCAGTCTTAGCCAATGCATGTACTCATTTTCTTCCTTGTGCAGAAATAAGCCAGCTATTTTAAGATAACTGAATCCATATGGATGCAGATCTCTTCTTCATACATGAAAAAAACTCTAGCGATTTAAGAAAAGCACTAAGAAAATAATTTCATTAAAACAGTGACACTCCAAGTGATTTGTGTACCCACCCAGAATATGTTCCTTAAATGTGGTGTCAATTTCCAGATGGAATTAGTTAAACCCAGGACAAATTTTGTGGAGGTAAGAGTCACCTTTCAGTTTGAATGCTAACTCTCACAAATAAAGCCCAGCAACCTGAGTAGATATCCCAACAACTTCCCTTTTCTCAGCTAAAAATTGGACTTTGTTCATTTGGACTTAAGTCCTGGAATAATGCCACTGTTATTCCACCTTCCTCTTCCGCATTCAGCTGTGGTATGATAACTCATCTATTAGATGTCTACTAATAGTTTTCAGTTCTTCCTGACACAGGAAAGAGCCCAGGAGCTAAGTAAAAGAGAGAAGAAAAAAAAAAAGTGTTGGGGCTTTTTTTTTTCCCCCTGAGCAACCACTCAGTATACCTAACCAAGTCTCAGGTTTGAAGTTAATACCTTCCACCTCCTTCCACTTGGCAACAAGTGTGCCCCAAAAGATGGAAGGAATGTGATCAAGTTATACATGCAACTGTTCAATACCACTAGCAGTCAGTGCTTGAATTTGCAAACCAGGAATTAACTGAAAAAGGAACATCATAAAAGGTTCCTGAAATACATGATATAGAAAATAATTTTATTCAGAGGCTTTCCACAACAACATTGTTACACATTAAGCCCAAGTGAGTATCACGCAGAATGAATTCACTCACTAAATTTAAAATATGTAACTTCCACACACTGCTTGGCCATGCATGTTCAGGCTAATTTCTTGAAAGTATTTTGCATCTTGAATTCAAGTGTGTTGTAATTTGTAATAGCGTGTTGAGACCTATAGCTCATAAACGATCATAGCTTCAGTTCCAGTACTGTCCTTAACCTCGTGTATCAACTGAAAGCAAAATTCTTGTATTTTTAAATACATCACTAAATTTACAAGCTAATATTGTACAACCCATGTTGTGTTTCCTAAACAAATTTAAGCTGGCACCCATGATGAACTCAGTCCTGAAGGAAGCCCAGGCTTCTTTTCATTCTCATATTCACTTCTCCTACTTTGTTTGTTCTGTCCCAAATATTTTGCGGACCAGACAAATTGACTCATGTTAAAACCAACCTAAACAAAATCTTTAAACATTATCAGTCACCCCAATTTGTTTGTTATGACATCAAATGAATAGTTGCACTAGCACAGGTGGAAAAAAAAAAGAACAAGAAAATAAGCCAGTAGAGTAGGATTGCATCTTTTGACAGCAAAGTGTACTTAAACCAGTCATGGATTTAGGTGCCTTTTTTCGTTTGGTTTGTTTTGATAGTGTCTACTTCAGCCTCTACACCAAACCTAGCCTACCTGAACAGATGTCAGTCTAGCACACAACCTGCTGAGTTTAGTATGAAGGTCAATACATCTCAGTTACTGCAAAAATGCCAAGTCAAGAATGCTGTTTCCCCATGCTGACAGACAGTTGTAAAAGGAAATGAACATAAAAATAAAGAAATAACTCCAAACCACAAACAATTAGATCTTTAGCTGCAAAATGATAGATTTCATCTTTCCTTGCAGAAGCTCTCCTGCACACCAAAAACTTCCCTACTTGAGCTCATCCGAAGAATTTTTTAAATCACATTTTAGCCTCAGAATATAGTAACAAAATTTTGTTTAAAAACTACCATCAGGTGAACATTTTTTTACCTTTTTATTAAAAGTTTGCATGCATCCATGTAAGCATTATCAAAATGAAACTCAATTCAACATCTGTTGACCTACTGAAACAGGACCTCTTGTTGAGAGCAGCAATACAAGCACAGATGTGCTTTATGTACATACACAGGTACACAGGAAAAAACTTAAACTATGTCAAAGCTTGCTTAAAAAAGCCTGCACTGCAGAAAGAGTGTATGAAATTTGTTATATGAAACCAGAAAGCTTCAGAAGCTAAAATTATCATCCCAAATGCTACAAAAAGCACAGAAGTCACTTTCAGATTATACTGATACTCAGAATAGAATTTAAAATAAACACAAATCTAGCTAAAAGTTTCAGCATCTGAAATAAACTTCTCAGTCCTCTCAATACTTATCACATTGAACCTAAAATCCTAGGAACCTAAGAAGACTTGCAACTGAAGTATCTGGGCTGACAGCCAGGAATTCCTGGATTGGGAATTTTGATTTAACAAAAAGTCTGTGTACGAAATGGACATCAGGTAACAGTGACACTTTTTTTATAGTCATCACACAATATAAATGTTTCATAAAATTTCCTGTAGTCCATTGGAATCCAATTAATATAAAGGGCAAGGTGGAGAGTGCTACAACATGTTTTACAACCAAAATCATTTGGCTCTTCCCTGTAAGATTTTAAAAACTTTTTGTATTTCTTTTGGAGTTGCTGTCATAGGATTATGAAATAGCATAATACTAAAACCAAAGTAGGAAATTATATCAAGTACGTGCACATACTTGTACCAATATGGTATTTCAGGTTTTCATTTTACTTAACACATTTTAAATTTACTATGAGTAAATGACAACACAAGCATCACAAGCGTGCCTTATTCATGTTTGCTTAGATTTTTATCTAGACCAAAAATGCTATTCTATTTTGCCCCAACAGCTCGTTTCAGGGAAGTAAAACTGTAATGCAAGATGAGATGACAAGATCCAGCAATAAACTGGTACGTTGGGTTTGGGGGGTGGTGAAGGTTGTATGTGTGTCTTTAAAAAAAAAAAAATCAAAAAAAATCAACTTTTAAAAGTGCCAACTCCAGTAAGGAAACATATCAACTATATTTTAGCAAGGACAAGCCTATTTCCACAGAGATTAGGTAGATCAAAAACTAAAAGAGAAAGAACTTGTGAGGGTGAACCCCTGCTAGTGTCCCAAAGGTACATCCCACCAGCTTGCCTTAACATCTTGATCCTGCCTCCAGCAGAGCCCTGAGCCATCACAAAGGGATTCAGGAACAATCCCATGCTCAGAATGACAGTTTTACAGTTCCCATCCACTGAGGAGTCTCCAAAGCCAGACCCGGTTGTTATGCAGGATCATTAGTGCGATTACAAGTCAGCAACATCCAAAGGGGCAGGCACTTAAAAATTAACACAAAGTTGTTCGTGGTTGGAGTTCCAACTGTTTGTTCAGATGTGCAATTAATATCTACCTCATCTTTCTTACTATGCTACTGGAACGTGATTTTCCAAGGAAGAGGAGCTGACAAGAACTGAGTATTACCTGTCCTGACCTTCCTGTTCTTCCATGAATGAGGCACTCAAAAGAGGTACTGGCATTCTCAGATTTTGCAGAGGCCATAGTTGCTGATCTCAGAAACATGTGCTGAAGGGCCGAAAGCATATGGGACAGCATTTGTAGTAGAAATTGTGTAACTGGCAAGTAATTCATTGCCCAAAGGAAACAACTGAAATTCTGAAGGATCAGCTGATTATCTAGACAGACACATGCAAATCTACACAAAGCCTATTTTGACTCCTTTTTAGAATCCAATCAAGCAATCAACCCTTATCATTATTCAAAATTAACTGGATGATACAACAGTAAGATGCAACTGATAGAGCTGAAAGGTTCTGGTTTGGATTAGTTCTGCACAAAAATAAGGAATGGATAACATTCCTCATGACGTGGGCAAATGAATCTGTATTATTTCATGATTTACTGCAATGGAAAGAAAGAAAATCTAATAACCAAAATACCAGAACTTAAGCCACATCAGCAGTTACAGGCTAAAGAGGGCAAGAAAAAGCAGATATACTAGATTATGAAAGTGACTGTGTTGCTTAGTGCTTTGATGAGAATCATGTGTTCCAGCTATCACAAAGAACCCTTTCTTAAAGTTAAGCATGAAGTTTACTTTCTCTTTCATGAAGCAGTATGCTTCTCCATTAAGAAGTTCTTTCAAAATGAAGGTGGTAAAACCACCACAGTAGTCCTGGCTTGTTATTTCTAGTGAGAATCATGGGACTGAGTTTTAGGGGGGAAAACCCTAAAACAAACAACCTGTACTGATTTTCAACATAGTCTCTGAGGAATCATAGTGAAAATTAAAAGAACTACACTCAAATAGCATCAAAATGTGTGCAGTCTTTAAGGCAAGTACATTTCAGAAAATGAAAACATTGACAAGCACTACATCAGGTGAAAAACCATGGAAAATACCCTCTTTTCAATGCTGTCTTTGCAAATAGTGTTCCAAGTAGGATTTCTGATAGTCAGCAAAGCAATTCATAGTGTGATTGAACATGTCACAGCCCAGAAGTAATTAAACGATGTCATCAACAGGTAGTGACAGGTCAAATCACTAACATGTGGAGACATGGGACATCAACATATTTATATTCTTCTAAATACAAAAAAGTTTCAGCACCTAAAAAAAATCTAAACACACAAACCACACACAGACTAACTGATAGCAGTACAATCCTGCACAGAATATACAGTTCCTCCCCAGCAACTTAAATGTTTTCACATACTGGCAAACAAATTTTAAATTTTGATCTCTCTACATCAGCGATCCTTCCAGCTGGTTGCAAAACACATTAATTTACCAGAAGTCTATTCTAATTGATAACATTCACATGAAAGACTTCACTAACATTCCTGAAGATGAATTCAAAACACTTCTTTCAGCCACATCAGCAAGAACTCATTCATTGCCCTCTAGGATTCTCTTGAAGTAAAATGACAGCATGTATTCATCAATTACTTTCGATTTGTTAACTTGAAAGGAACATTATCTGATTTAGACACAAAATGTCATTAAATCTACTTTGTAAGAAAATCAGAGAAATTCTATCCACAAATTTTTATCAATATCACTGAACAGAGTAATTAGGTATGAACATATCCTTTTACAAAGAAATTAGGATAATTAATTTTAGCCAATCTAGAATAATTGCAACAGAGTCTGACACACTGATACATTTTGAGGAGTATAAATGTTTCAAAAGGCCTCTTCTGAGCAAAAATCACCCACATGCCTTTTTTTTTTTTAAAGAACGGTAAATACTCTTTGGTTTATACATGTGAACACACCAGCTGATTAAGACAGAAAAAGGAACCTCCAAATTACATGAGAAGTACCCCCAAAAAAGGATCAGATCTTTTTTTAAAGTAGTCTGCTTTTTTTCTTTCTATCAAAGTTCAGGCCAACATTGTCAGGCATTGACCTAACTCAGGGAAATTTCAGCTAAATTCAGCTTCAGATATTGGGGTCAAATACCAATCTGCTAAGACCACTGCCCTCCTCAGTGTGCCTCCAGACACTGCCTGTCCTTTATTGCAGCAGTATCCTGAGTCACCTGCTCCTTTTCCCCCAGGGAAAAGGCAGAAGTGAAATAAAAGTAAGAACTTTCTACATGAAGCTCTCCCACCTCCGCACAGATTATTTCATGGGTTTCCTATTCAAATACCCCTTATCTGTCAAGGGGATTTGTGCTTCTTATGGAGCAGGGCGGGCAGTCTTTCCTCTCTGCAATCTTCCCAACTCATGGGTTTTTATTCTATTTAGTCTGAGAGTACCCCCAAAAAATCCCCGTCTCATTCAGAACAGTAATTCCTCCTCTTGCTCAAGCTGTGACCCAACACAACGTGACATGCTGTTTTCAATTAACAAGTCTACTAAGATGGGGAAATCTTGGCTCAAACCCCAACCATACGGAAGATCCATATACCCTACAGTTTCCTTGTACCGCAGACATTTTCCCTTTTCTCCAGGCTCAGTTATTTCACAGAAAGCCATTTACTCTGAATGAGGACACGGGAGCTTCCTGTACACAACAGTGCTTGTAAATTCACTGTGCAGTTACATTCACCACACTTCCTCTCAGAACATGTTTCCTCTGAGAGTACATTAGTTAGTAACAAGACAATCCAAGACACTGTTCTCTGTACCTACACAAGTAAGCAAGTAGCACCCATGGCATCTTATGGCTTATTGTTTTCAATTCATCTTCAAAAAAGCATCCTTTTGATCACTCAGCTTTAGTACCCTTATTAGCTTCCACAGCCTTAGTCATCTCTGGTGATGACACTGCTTGAGGTTTTCACAACAATTGCTCCCACATCCCAACATTAAAGCAGACTAAAAAGTCTTGGACTCATATACTGATTGGCCTTCCCAGATGGGTGACCTCTGTTAATATATCAGTTTAAAAATTACCTCTGTCTTAATTTAGCCACAATCAACTCTTCCTCCAGCCAGCCAGCCACTGCATCAGTAACAACATTTTGTGGTATTTCTGTTGCTTGGAACATCATTCCTCATTACTACGCTGCTTCTATACAACCCTCTTCCTTTATGCACAAGCTTCTGAGATGCTTAGTGACAATACACATTGGAACAATACACATCTCATCTACTTCCACTGAAAACCTCTGCCTGTGGCTAAAAAAAGCTATTACCAATATTGCCATATATTCAAAACAATTTTCTTTACACTCTATGCCTTAATACACCACCACTCTTTTTGTTCTGTACACCATCCTCTCCATGGATCCTTTTGCCAACACAACACCACCACATTCCCCCCATTCAGCCTTTCCTCTTTAATATAACAAAAGTCTGAACTATCAGTTGCCAGCATCATCTCTTACACATTTAACACTAATGGGTTCATCTATTTACAATGGAAAAACTGGAAGGTGGAACACAGAAAGGCATGGTAAAGAATTCAAAAGGCAATCTAGTACAGTTATTTCATGAGACACAGGAATTCTACTAAAGAAACATTAAGTCACAGACATAAAACTAACTCATTACAGCTACAATTCCAATAGTTTCGACAATAAGTCACGAGTCACAAGTCTTGGATCCAACCAAAACACAATTCCAATCTGGATTCAAAATGCTTTATTTGGTGGACACAAAACCAAGTTGGTTCATCACCACTGTGGTTGCACACACATTTCTTCAGCAGCAGTGCTCACTACAGCTAGTACTATCTTCCCAAAGCTCCTCCACCGTGTCAGCAACTAAACAAGGGTATCCTCTTCGGCAGAACTTATTTCTCCCTAGTGTTGTTAGCTCCCTGCATCACTTTACAGAATGACCCAAGGAATGGAAAGGATGTCGCCAAAGGAGGAAGAGCAATAAGAAAAGGTTACTTGCTCCCCACAATCAAATGCAACATGAAGTTTGACTAATACTCAGTTGGCACAGTCTTCAAAAAATAAAAACATTCCCAGTCCCATGCACTCATTCCTACTGTCCCCTTTCATTTTAGGAGATGTTTGGGAAACCACTTAAGTCCTGACTGGACTATCCTTTGTTTTCAGCTGATCCTTTGGTGTGGCTGCAACAGCCACTTCCCTGAAATACAATGTTGCCTCTATCTTCATTCAACCACTTTCAATGTAAACATCTTAACGTAAGTGAGCAGTTGTAAGACCACTCTTGCAATATGCTGTTTCTCCTACACAGCTCTTAAAAAATTAACAGTAGGAAAAAGGTAAGGGCAGTCTTAGCAGAAAAAGGCCACTGACACAGCAGTAACTACCGCAGGGATTCACCATGGCAGTGCTCACTGTAGCTAGCTAGCTGACTGCTGTTTCTTCTTTGCCCTGTACTTATTTTGCTCTGTATTTATGCAGTTTGTTCCTCCCTTCAACTAGGTCTTGGTTAACAACCCTTCAGACAGCAGCCATCACTACTAAAGAAGTCCATAAAGGCTGGTGTTTTTTTGAAGGCTTGGAAGATTCTCAATTTGCAGTGCCAGAATATATACACCTAGGTATTAGTCATAAAGGGAAAAAATAGAAAGCCAGGCCTATGTGTATTTTCATATTCCCCTCAATCTAGTGAACTCCTCCTCTGATGGGGAGAAGCTAACTGTGCATGCAAGACTCACTCCCTGTCAGCTCTTCACAGGTATCAGGGTGATCTGACATTACCACTGAAGTCAAACTAACAGGGACCTGTACTTTGCCCTCACTCTGCTGCTTCCTCCAGCCAAGAGGTTTTCTTGCTCCCCCTTACACTACATACAGAGACTGTATGATCACAGAACAAGTCATTTCCGATGGCTGATCGATCACCCCACTGCTGGAGGGGGTGACAGGTGACAGACAGGGAAAAGGAGTTCTTGCAGGTTGCTCTGACAGGCCAATAACCAGAACAGGAACCTACAGCTGTCAATATGAAGAGAGCAGACTATTCCTATTGAAATGTCTCAGCTCTACAAAATTATACCCTCGTAGCCATCCTTTTCATTCTCTCTGAGCAGGCTCAGTCTCAACAAGTTACTCTGGTCTGGTCCCAGGCACACTGGCACAGTCCTCCTTTGCAGGCACTGTTTCTGAGGTTCCAGTTTCAGCACTAACACTCACCTTTCCCCCTTGTCTCTTAACATCCACCGTCACTCCCAACTCTATTCTGCTCACTGATGCAGGCAGCAATACAAAGATCAAATTGTAAAATTCATTGCTCATGGTATTTATACAACAACTGACTTATTCAAGAGCTTGTAAACTGGTTATGGACTGCTACCTCCCTGAGCAGGTCTGAAATTTCTGGTCAAACTCATTTAGATACTTTTAACAAAAACTCCTACAACTAGCATCTTATACCTTTTCATATACATCAGTTATATACTAAGATTTTAACAGTTATTTAAAAGCTTCCACATTTGAAAGATTTCTCCTTTGGTTGGACTCTTCTATAAGATCAATTTCAATTTATTACCTTTAGCAGAAAATTTTAAGAGCCACACTGATTTCACCAGCTAACATTTACATCATAACATGTAATGCCAAGAAATCTTTCTATGTCATACAGTTCAAGGATTTCAGACATTTTGAACATTGATACTTCAGTACATGCACATGAGAGCATGTACAGTAGCAAAATACACTAGTATTGCAATGCTTCCCCTAAAGTACACATCTGATACATAAACTATCAGAACTCTCAAAAGTTATACCACTAAATTCAGTTTCAGTGGTTACACTTATTAATACCTACATTTAGATTCCATGCAAGCTTAGAGAGAACTAAACGCTCACAAACTTTGAGGCGTGTCCTGCCCAAAACAACAGAAATATATTTCAAATGAAACAGAAAATACACTTTCTCAATGATAAAAGCAATCAATTAAGGAAGGAAAGGCTTAGTCAGAAAACCAGACTTAGTCTACAATTAAGTTGGAGCTTTGTTTACATTTTCCCCTTGGCAAGAAAAGGAAGTTATGTCTTCCAGATTTCCTGCAACAAGCTCTCTCCCCATTTCCAAAGCATTTTTTTGTCCTGTAACATTAACACGCAAGTTTTACAGAACAGTCAAAAGAGCATCACACATGTTGACATAACATGTTGTTTCTGAAAACAAGCAGCACCATGCACGTACACATTTAATTTAATTAACTCAGCAATATCTACAAATACCTCATGTACCCAGACTTTTAAAGCCTGCAGTTAGGAGAGCTTAATGGGTGTTTTTTTGTTTAACTATTTGCTAAGCAAATCTGCCCTTTGAGCAGACTCATGATATGCCTTAACTCTTCCTTCTCCCTCCACAAGATCTGAAGCTTTTCAGCTGCCCCAGAGCATTAAAAAAATAGATTTTTCAAAGAAATCAAACAAAAGTTTTAGAAGGAAAGTAAAAGTCTGTTGGATTGCACTACTTAGAGGAGATACTCCATTAAGGGAACCAACCCATTGTTTCTAATGTAATTTTAGACAAAATTTTGTTTATCTTTCTCTCTTACCCACAACTGTCCTTGATATTACTATTCCTTCACATACAGAGCAAGGGCAAAATGTAGAAAGGGAATACTTTGCTAGCCTGCACTGTGCTTTCAAAGCTTCCTTTGAGTCTTCCATTATTTGAGAAGTCCATCAATATACAGAAAAACCCAAAACCTTGTGGGTTTTTTTTTCTTTTTTTGGGTGGTAAACTTACTTACCTCTCTACCTAGATGATCGTTCCCACTCAACTCTCCATTCATATTCAATGAACATGAACAGTTCTTAGCTGGATCCGTTTCAGATCAGTTTTTAAATTAACAGAAATAAAATGTTCATTTTAACAAGGAAACAAGTTAATCTTGTAGATGTGAGAAAAAAAGGGCAAATTCCATTTCCTTCCAAATTTAAAACAAGGATGAAACTCCAGATTCAAAAGATGTTTAAATAAAAGCACCCTGATTACTGTTGAAGATTGCTAGTGCCCTAATACAATTGAGCTTTGATGCAGCTGAAACCCAGTAACAAAATTACTTTCCAATTCAATTCTCCAGCAAAAATAAGGTGGTAGCTAAAAACAGAATGAGGGGAGAAGGGACAAAGGAGAAAGGAAAATAGATGCCCAAGATGGAGCTGGGGAAATACCTAGATTAGCAAATACCTAAATTTAGAGCCAATAATTAACTGAGAAATTATGCAGTAACAAAACTACTTGAGATATTCTCATTAGAAAAACTCAAATGTCTTGAGAAACTTAGAGCAAGACAAGACAAATTTTATTTTACTTAAAGTGGAAACGCCCCGAGTAGTATGAACAGATATTTTGAAAAGTTTATTTTAAGATTGTACCTCTGATTAACAACACTTTCAGTAGCCTTGTAATTTAAGCTTGAAAACCAACTTCAAATAGTAACTGTCCAGGTTATAGCATTAAAGATTGTGGTTAAATGCAATTAAAGACAAGCAGCTTGAATTCAGTGCAGAAATACACAAGAGTCACTCTACCAGTGGTTACCAAGTCTTCAGGTTTGTGTCTAGAACTTCAAAATACTATTAGAAAAGGCATAATCTTACACTGTATGACAACCTCACTATGTCAGAAGGGTATTTTGGCATTACAAGCCCAAATGCACATTTTCCAGAAATGCTTAAAGAAGGACCAAACCATACAGAGACTTTAATGACCAAATAAGAAGCAGGGAGGTACCTTCTGATCCAAATAATGTATCTTTTTATTAAAGAAAAACCCACCAAATTATCCTCTTAAATATTATCTTTGGCTATTAAAACAAAACACCAAAAAACGTCAACCAAAAAAGTCAGCCAAGTTGGGATTTGACAATTTGAGGCAGTAAAACACACATTTTTATCCAAAATTTAGATAAGCTAATACCCCAAATCACTCATGAAAATAAACTGCAGAGGAGACGGAGACACTTGATACATTGGGAGGGCGTGGGGACTCAGATGGACTGAGCAGCAGCTCCTCATTACTATTACATACATTCCTCTGTAGAAGTTGTGGTGCTTACATCCAGCTCGCCAGTAACAACTGTTGGCTCTCAGGAACTGAAAAGTATTGACACAGCTTTGATTATCCCTCGTTCATTACCAAGGCCATCACTGCACTGAATAACACAAAACTTCCCATCTCCAGTGTGCGTTTTGTCAACTCAGCATTCTTCTACCTTGCTAGTCTCTGAAGTATAATAAACAACCAATTTCAAAAACTTCTTAGAAGTACCTCATTACAGACTGACAAAGGTATTTTCAACATAAAATGTCAGCACAAGCAATTTCATGTATTTCAGAGAGCTGCAGTCACAACTACAATGACTTTAAAGAAATCCATGACCCTATTAACATCTTCTCTTTCTGCATTCTAGACATTTTGTATGTATTTCATTTCATCTCTCGAGATATCTGAAACTGAGATGCCCAGTACAGCATGAGCCAAGGTACAGGACATCAGCCTTTATTCCCATGCTTGGTTAGTCTGTGATTCATTGAGGTTTTTCTAAATAGGTAATACAAAATTACACAGTGTATATGCCTACATTCCTTCCTTCAAGATGAAATCTTCTGGTCATTCAGTTAAGTATCACAAGCAGCTTCAGAAACTGTTAACCTTCCATGTATTTTAATAAACAGGCATCTGGGTACATGAGAGAAAACCTCTAACTGCTCCCACATGTAAAAAGTACTTCAGCACAGCCTCATCTTATAAACAATACAGAATTTATGTGGATGGGCACTATAACTATCACAGCAGTAGGAAGGCTTCAAATAAGACATTTTCAAAAAGTGAAAAATTACTAAATCCACAGCAAACCAAATTCCTCAGTTCCAAGAGCCAAAGAACAACTTCCCCCCACCTTTACATCAAGAGTCATCACGAGAACAAAGCTAAAACAAGATCAAAAGAGATCAAAGAATAAGGGAGCACCAGTCCACAAAATACTGTCTTATTGCATTCTGATTGTATTGTTATGTTAGAATGCTTTTTAGTCAGCTCTCAAGCAGCACTTCCAATATAGGGGTCAGCAGAAAAGTATGAAAAGGAACTTTTGTCACTCATACTGATTATTTCTAAAGCAATTAGAATAACCTCCCCATTACAGAAGTGTTTTATATACTTGACTGCAGTACAGAGATCTGGGGTAGCAGATTATAGGCAAGGCAGCAGTTCAGTTTCTCACTAATGCAACATGATCTACCTGGTCAATCAAAAAATACTTCATTTTGCATATAAATAGGCATAATTTTACTAATGTTGGATGCCTTCACAAGACACTGGTATTCTTGCTCTTTGTACCCCAAATCTTCATTAAAATCTCCGTGATGGACTATAAGAACAATCTTCTATGACCCAAACTAATCTAAAACACACAGGAGAGCACACAGAGATACATTTTGCAGCTCTACTGATCATACAGACCTTCTGCAAGTACTGGTCACAAAACAACAAAGCCCAACTAAAAGACCAAGCAGCAATCATTTATTACATTGCTGTTTCAGCTCTGAGTTTAGCCATCGTTACCATGAGCAGAAGTGTAAAATGCCCTGACAGTTACCCTGAAACTGACTTTTAGCAGATTTTAGACAAGGTTTCCAAATTAGAGGAATCTTGCATACCATTAACTAGCTTCATCTCTCTAAAGCACTTCCCACTACATAACACCGAAGATCTGAAGTGATGGAGAATGTCAGGAAAAAGAGATTCATATTAAAAACTGCAAGTTACCATTCTGAAATAATCCTGTATCAAACTGGACAGAGTAGAAATAAAAAGGTTCTTTAACAATACAGTAGTAAAAGCAGCACTCGAAAGACATTATTTAAAAGAGATTCAAAAAAATTAAATTCTACCCATTACAATTTACTGTAAGAAAAGCAAAGATGAATACAAAAATCCAGTCTTTCTAATACAGGAAGAACTGAACACAGAAGCATGTTTGAGTGCCATACACGATGTACAGTATGATCACTGAGTTCAGACAAAATTTGAGGACAAAGATCAAATAGGATTTACAAAATGATCGGTCATTTCTACAGTTAACAGCTTCCATTAGAACATCACATTTGAAAAACAAAGCAAGATAATTCTGAAACATAGAAACTGATTTTGGAAGATGTTGCCCTCAAACACTACACCTCCACACTTTACTTAATCAGTTTTGACTGATTTTGTTTTTCCGTTAAATTTTTTCTTGCATGTTTTAACACTCAAGCATTTAAAATAACCATTTTAAACCCACTGATTATAGAAAATTCCCAATGGGCTGAACACGCCATGCAGTGACTGGCCCCTCTTGGTCAACTGCCCCCAGTTTATATTCTAGATGTGACAGTCTATGGTGCGGAATATCCCTTTGGCCAGTTCAGATCAGCTGTCCTGGCTGTGCTCCCTCCAAGCCTCTTGTGCAGCTCCTCACTGGCAGAGCACGGGAAACTGGAAAGTCCTTGACTTAGGGTAAGCGCTGCTCAGCAACAACTAAACCTTCAGCATGTTATCCACGTTATTCTCATACTAAATCCAAAGAACAGTACTGTACCAGCTGCTAGGAAGAAAATTAACTCCCCCAGCTGAAACGCAGGCAACACATAAACAACTCTACTAGTACAACTGAGGGAACTGAGAAGAAGCAGGAAAAAAACAGCTGAGGAGTGCAAGTTTTTAAGACACTTGTACCATTAAGGATTTATCAAGAACCTCACAGGCATCCTTATAAAGCCAGAAAGTATCTACCATAGTCGCAAGGACAGAGGAAAAAAAGGGGACTTCAGGTTCCCTTTAGTTTCAGGAGAACCTCTGACATGATCTGGTCTCTTTGCTTGAACACTGGAAACTAAAACACCACTGTCAGAGAATATGAAAGAAAATCGCTAAAACTTAACAGAACTTCAAATATCAAGGTATGCAATAAATGTTGCATACACCATCAGCGATATTCAGCTCCTTCCTATCCATTTTCCTTCCTGCCTATTTCCAGTCTCACAATTATCACTGTTTTTACACAAAAAATGCAAGGATTTCAGATCTCCTAGCATCACTACAGTTGGCATCCTTCTTAGGAGACAGGCATGACAACTGGATAGGTATCAAATGCAAGACTAGCATCAAACATGGCATCTACAGTCCCTTCTTCTTATAGTTCAGGCATATTGGTAAGTCAGCATATGAAAGAGTATTCTAAAAATCTGCAATAGCTTTTGTCCAAAGATTTAAAGGCACATTGACAAGACTTATTCCTCAAAGAGCCTGGGAAATGAAACAAAGCAATAACTAGATGACTCACTGTAAGCTCATCTAACACTCCCATCTGAACTAGGATTCCCTGTCCTCACTGCATGTACAATAAAGTTTCTGCACCAGGTTTCCAGACTAGTGTGAAAAAATAGTAGATGACACTGATCTGATAACAGAAATCAAAAGCCATGTAAATATGTTAAGAAAAAACAAACAACCAAAGAGAAAATTTACAGTTAAACTCACAGCTCAAGATTTTCTGTAAGAGCAGATTCTCATCAATATTACTAAGAACACAGTTATTTCTTCTTAAGTGCAATCTCACAATTTACCTACAGATCTTTTGAATGATTAATGTGAACTACATATATTCCATGTGAAATGTCAATAGGCTGTTTGGATTCATCTTACTTTTTGTCTCTAAAAGACAGCCAGCCACAACTATCTTGCTCATCACTGTGCACCCAAGACATCACAATATACCCCCCTTTTCTTGCATGTGGTCTGACCTCTCAAGACAAAAGAACATCAGGGTGGCAGGAGGGGCAGGGCTAACGCCCCACCTCCTCCTTTGGCCACATGCAGGACCCCAAGACACCACAACACCAACGCAGCCTGCAAAACAGGGTGGAGGAAGACACTGTCCCAGCCTAGAATTCATCTCCTACAAGCCTCGAGGTTAACTGTCATCAGTGACAGCTGTAAACCTGACATCCTGTATACAGCAACTTGAAAGGCTGCTTCCAAAATGAAGGCTTGATATTTTGTTGTTAATTCATCAAGCTCTGGCAGTCCCACTGAATTAAATTCAAAGAGCTGGCTGCAAAGACAGAACATTCTACTCTAATTTAACCAGGAGCAACATACCTTCACAAAACAAAGTTTTGAGCTTCTCAGACAAGGTTGAAAACCAAGAGGGGGAAAAAAAATTAAAAAACACTATGACAAGTCCATGCAAGTCTCCCAGGAGAGCTTACAAAAATAATTCTATTCTTTCATGTATGACTCCTTGCAAATCAGTCCATGCCAGCTATAAGCATTACAGCACCACTGTATCTATGACTCAGCAAGGGAATCTGGACATATGAAGAAAATCCACTTACTAAAGTAAGAGGCAAGGATTTAAAACGGCAACAATTACAGCAATGCCACAGTAAATAAACCAAGATGACTTGTGTCTGTGCTCTTTGTATGCTTAAGCATACAAACCAGATTAGAATGTCAAACCCATTTATACATTAGCTAAAGTTTGAAAGCAAGTAAAACAATGCTTAGTGCAGCTGAGCTGAAATACAAAGGGTTCAATAGCTGTTTTCATCTCCGATGAACAAAAACAAACACTGGCTACACATTTGACACAAACGATTGAATGTTATTGCCAAGATTACCTGTATGCAGCCCAACTATGCAAGTCTAACTTTAGATCTGAATTAAAAAAAAAGTGAGCAACCTGCAGCTTCGTGTTATAACTTAAGATAGAAGCTTGATTAACTAAGACATTGATCACATGTTTACATATAAGCAGAACAGAGAGTAATGTTTGCAGAACATTACTTGCTGCAGCAAAGTAGCAAGTTCTTAAATGGCTCAATTATGCTTTGGTCCATCAACTAGGACTAGTTAGAAGTAAATTATTCCAAGAAGGGAGAAAACATCATAAGCCATACCTTCTCAATACATTATCTTCATCCAGATATTCTACAAAATGAGCACTCATACCTTGCCTTGTAAACACCATGGTCCACAGAACCTGTATGTTACTAGAAGACTCCTCTTCCACATCCTTGTAAACACTTTCTATAGATTTAATTTTGTTATGTTGGCAGCAGGCACTTAGTCAACAAGGGGAAGAGGAAGAAATATTTTCATTGATTTCTTAAGCAAAAGAGAAGGATCTAAGAAGGAATTCCCCTCCCTGCTTCTCTCTAAGAGGGATACTAATAAAGAAGTAAGATGAAACATTTGAAACAATAAAGAACCTTAGAAGACTCACCCTACTCTCTAACATCTTTCAGACAAAGAAGGTAAAGCTTTAACTCCAAGTTTCTCAGTGCCTCAAAAACAGTTATATGCATTACAAATTTTGTATCTGAGTTTCTAGTTTTATTTTCTCCATTTCTAAATGGAGTGTGGAGCATATGGTAAAACCTGAGGTGATCACATCCCAGTGGTATATCTGTCAAACACTATGTATTACATTACACTGCTTTGGAGCAAAGCCTCGAGCACTGCTACATTGTCTAAACTAAATTCTCACACAAATGAAGTACCATTGTACCAACACGTATCTGATTATCTCACTATCGTATTTTATGTTAGCACTCGACATGTGTGTCATCTTTCACCCAACGGCCTCAAATGGGATGGAGGGGGAGAGCAAGCAGAAACACGAACCGACAGGAAAGCACTTATCCCACTGGCAGCAAGAATATTCCAGAGGCACGAGCGAGCACATCACGTACAAAGCTCTCCCTCCGAGTTTGTCCAGAAGCACCGCGGTAACACCTGTGCGGAGAGGAGCAGGACAAAGCCCCAGGTATCCCAGGGCAGCAGCAGTCGCAAGGCACGGGAGCTGTCACGGGCCGGGCTGAGCGGCCCCGGCGGGAGCCCCGCGGCCACAGCGGGCAAGCGCGGCCGCTCCCGCACCGCCCGGACACAGCCAGAGCCCCGCGGCTGCGGGAACACGAGCCCGCAGCGGCTCCTGCGGGAGACGGCTCCAAGCACCGCTCGCGGGCTCCGCGGGGAGCGGCGCCGGGCCGGGGGGGGCGAGACAGGACCCGACAGCGCGAACGGGCACAGCCGAGGCCGCTGCCGGCGCTCCGGACCGCGGACCCTGCTGGCCGGGAGCGGCACGGGGAGCGGGGCTGCTCCCCCGGCGAGCGGCCCCGCGGAGCTGTGGGCTGGGAGCGGCGCGGTGGGACGAGCTGTTCGCAGCCGGCCCGGCGGGGCGCGCTCCGAGCCCCGCCGCGGGGGCGTCGACGGTCTCGCCCCTTCCCCTCCGCCGCCGTGACGCCGAGTCCGCACCCCCCTCCCGGCCCAGCTCCCCGCGGTGTCTCACCCCCGGCAGCTGCTCGCCGCTGCCATCCTCCCGCTCAGCGCCGCCACCTCCCTCCCGGCCCCGCTCCGGCCGCCGCCATTTTGATCCCGAGCCCCGGCCTCGGCCGGGCAGCGGGAGCGCACACGGCGCCTGCGCGGCGGCGGGGCTGCGGCGCGCGGGACACGTGGTCCGCGGGGCCGGGGCGGGGCCCGGGCGGGGCCGGGGGCGGAGGGGCCCGGCGGGCCCGATCCCAATGTGGTACCGCGGTACCACCACGGTGACCCCCGCTGCCCCTCCGGTGTTCCCCCGGAACGGCCCGTCTGGGATCGTGAGAGAGAGTCTATCTCAGTGTGTGAGCCCTTGCCGCGACACCCCTTCCCACACCATGTGCGTTGCTTGCCCTGTGTGACACATCCCACAAGCTCGTTACCATGCCCAGATGCAGAGGTGTCTGCAATGTAAGTTGTGTGTCAGCACATGTCCTTTGTCCTTGAGACTTAAGCTGCTTATATTAAGCATATGTCTGTCTGCTTGCTTTGCCACGCTGCTGTGAGCTCATTACAGGCGGGACACAGATTTCAGTTTTATTGTTCATGCTTACCTGGAAATAAACTCTCACAACCTTCCCCACTTCTGATAACCTCTCTCAGCATGTGAAATTAGTATCCAACACACTTAGATGAAGGTATGTGCTAGCAGTAAAAATGTCTCTAGCTGTTCCCACCCTTGCTGGTACCACTGCTGCTACATTTTCTTCAAAGAAAGGTGTGTATGGATACTGTCAGGATTAGCCACCATACTTGTAAGATCACTGTTTTCTGAATCAGAAAGTGACCAAAAATCCAAAGTAGTCAACATTCTATTAGAACAATAAAACCACTTAGGTAAACCAATCTACTTGAGCCCTCTAAAAGAACTAAGCAACCCATGTCTATATATGAGAAGGTCTGAGAAAAGAGTTTCATGCAGAGGCCAAAAATCTGATGAAGTCACATGGTAGAAAATATTCAGCAAACTGAAAGCCACATCTGCGTTCATTCTTGGTTGGTAAAGGCAAGCTATGACTGATTACATCTCCTCCTGATTCTGCTGACAGTCCACTTCTGGAGGGAAGCCTTCCTCCCACTTGGCATCGTGCTGTCCTCCATCTCTGTAATTAACTCGCCTGAATGCAGCAGACCTCCCTAACTACCACTTGGCATAGCATCCAATAGTGCTGAGCAGCTTACCAAGAAGCTGGGGAAAAAACAACCTCTAATATATTTGCCCATGCTATAGACTCTTTTCCTACTGATTGCAGCCAAAAAAATGAGGAGAAACACAGTTGGGCTCATGGACAGTATCATGTACCCCTTGGGGTTTTAACCATCTTAGTTATTTATATGGTCTCCAGTACTGTAGTATACAAGAGAATCACAACCATTGACTTCCATATCTGCATAGTACCAGAGTAAGATCAGGGAATTTTTATAACTGTAGTTTCACACTGTCAGGGTTATGCTTGTATCTGTTCAAGGGGGACTATGCCCTGTAGATGTGATGTCTTTGCAAGCTTTTGTTGCTCTTGTCAAGAGAGATCATAGAACTGACTGGCAGGCAGAGCTCAGCCTCTTTGAGCTATTGCTTACTGCAGCCTTTCCATCTTCTATTTATGTCTCTCTTCTTGCTCCTGCCCTAACCAGCTTTCCATTCCTTGCTCTTAGGAATACCACATACACAGTGTTCAGCTTAGTTTTATTTTACTCTGGTTTTATGTAGAATTCAGGTAAATACGTTTATATTGCCTGCCTGAGCATATAAGGCTTTAGGTCTATGACCTCTGTGCTAAAATATTTTTTACTCATTGATCTGTATCTCATTTGGGTCCTTATAGATGCTGCAACTACAGGAAAGGCTTCATTTGTCTGAGCCACCAAAGTCAAGCAACCAGTAGACACAAACCTATAGAAAACTAAACTGCAGTAGTTTTAAAGCATGTAATTGTGAATTTAAATGTATCTGTTAGGTGAAGTGGTTGCAGATGAGGTTCTTTAATATGAACAGTGTGTGACAGCCCCAGCCTCTCTATAATATTCATGATTTATAATATCATTGTTACAATTTTAGCAATGGCTTGCTGAGAGCAGCATAGGAATAAGAACCAGTTAAAGTTAAAGAAGTAAGATTCAGGTCATAGAGCTTTTAGACTAAGGGAGAGTAGTACGCCAGCTTGGTTTTCAGGTGGCAGGAACCAGTTAAGAATTTGTTCCCAAAGTTCTGTAAGTAGGTAGAAACACCCATTCAATTCTCCAAACAAACCTGGCTCGTAATCAGGTAGTGAAAATGACAAGAAAAGGAAAAGAAGTCTTGCAGGCTGAATGTTTGGTTCGTTAGTGGTCTTTTTTAATATTCTAATACGATTAACTGGAATGTAGTCAAAATGGATGGTTAGATTGAAGTGCCAAGATCTTGCTGTGCAATAGTCATCCTTTTAGTAGCTAAAATAAACCTTCTTTCTTATGACTCAGAGGCAAACAGTGTGTTGGGTAACAACTTGGGGAGACATCTGGCAGGTTGGAAGCGAGGAAGGCTACCACGAGCTTTCTTTCGCTTTAGATTTTTTAAACCATAGAGGTCACCCCTTGAGTGCAGCACATTGTCACTGTCTTCAAGGATTGTGTGGTCTCATGGGCTAGACAGCTTGGAAGCACACCAAAGGTAAGCTGGCTAGCTCCTTCTGCCACCTGGGACCTTGGTGCAGGAGACGGGTTATAAAACACTGAGTTACAAACCTTGCTGCGGAGGAGTGGGAATTGGAAGCTAATTGCATTTACATGCAGGTAATATGTTTTCTGAGATGAGAGGATAGGAGATTCAGACTGTCTGACAAACACCCCCAGAGCATGTGCACACACATCTCTTCCCTGATCGCTTAATTATAATCCTCACCCCACGCTCTCAGAAATAAATCGATGTTCCAATTTTATCAGGATTGAGATATGTTTGGTCTGATCAATTTAAAATAATCTCGTGATGTCCTAATGAACAAAATCTTATATATGCCCTAAATATTGTAAAATATCCTCTCCTCTTTAGATCAAACAACGTGCAGAATGAGATACTGTCTGAGCCACACAACAGTGTGCAGTAGCTCTGCTCATAAGCAATGGTGTAATACTTATTCATGTTTTTGCAGGGACTTCCGTAAAATACTTACCAATGGTAATCACTGTACGTACACATTGCATTTTATCTCCAAATTCAAGTGTTAGTAGGAAAAATTGATTATGTGCCACCACTTATTAAGAATCAAACCAACTCAAATGTCTATTGCAGTTCATTTACCCTTCATTTGCACTAGGAAGCTTAAGCCTTGAAATGCCCTTTTGATGATATATATCAGAGTTTATTGAAAAGAAAATACACTTGGAAAAAAACCCTGACCATTTCACTTCCGTTGCTTCATTTTGTGTCCATGATTCATTTTTTAGACTTTTGGATGTTTCTTTTGATTTTCAGTCCAAATGTACTGTTTGTTATTATTAATTATGTATTTGTATTGCTGTATTGTGTGCAGGGTCTAATCAAATCCAGGGTCTACTGTGATGGATGGTTTGCCAAACTCAGATTACAATACATGGTCTAGAGAATTTACCGATTAACTGGAAGGTGTGATCATGCAAGGTACCTCCTGCAAACCAGTGAGAAAACCAGATGTGTATAATTTTCAGTGAGAGTTGGGGTCACATCACGTGTTGCAGAAGGTGCCTACTACAGAAATAATGTCAGCTGCATTAATTGGAGAATGTGATTCTGTTTTGCTGTAACAACACTTTTTTATTCATGACCTTTTGAAGTGCGACTTTCTGATGTTATGGATCAAATCCTTAAAGCCTAATTTACCCTGTTAATTTCTTTTTTTTGAGTGTGTGTGTTTCAGTTCAATTTCATGGAACTCAAAGCAGTAAATCATGGCTGAAGAAGAGCTTAGAATACTTTAGAGTATCATTTCTTTATTGGTAACTGATCCACAATAACTGAACCCTCAAGGGCTGAAAAATAGATTTAAGATTGATGCTTCTTATGCTAAACAGGATTAATTTTTGTCAGTGATATTGATGAGATTCTGCAAATATATAGACCTGGACTATTACTAGCTCTCTAATGTTAATTGGTTTTTGTTGTCTTTCTTATTATCTGAGCTTTAATCAGTTTCTAAACCTACTTTAAAATGTTGTAGAAGAAGCTTATTTGCCATACTCATAAAAACATTGCTCATTATACATCAGCTGAGAGACCCTCAAAGAATAGACTGAAGTTGATAATAACTGGCTTTCTACAATCAGTGATAGCAGAGTGAGAGATGTGCTTCCTTGTGTGAAATGGGTGCTGTGGAAGCACAGCAATGGCAGCAATGCTCTTTCTGCTCTGGTTTCCCTTGTTCCTTCAATCACCAGATCTTCATGCAGAGATGAAGAGAGCCTGTGTTCTGGTAAGAGAGCTGAGGAAGAAGGGAGATAAGGGCAAAGGATTTCGTTTGCTGCTGGCAAGAGAGAAGGAGGCTGCTCTGGGGTACCTAAAAATTGCCTACCAGCACATGCTGGGGAAAGGGGAAGGACACACAGCCACCGTGTGTTTCTGGGGAGCCTGGTGAATTAGATGAGGTGAAATAGTTGGATCCAGCAGAAACAAAGTGCAAACTATTATTTTGAAGGAGATGTTAAAGAGGCCCTGCCCCAAGCAGGTAGCAGAAGATACATGTACATCAGGGGCCTTTGAAGAAGCGCAAGGAAAAGAAGTGACACTAGACTCCCATGTTAAGATGGGGAGGCCTGGAGACAGATAGGGGTCTGTCTGTGGAACAGTCTGGCACCTCAAGAAATGAAGACAATGTGGGTGGTGATCTATGCCAGGAGGTTATACCTGACAAAACTACTGGCCTGTGAAGTCCGTGGGCTGACAGTGATGGGCAGCCCATGGCCATTACATTTAGACAAACCTACACTGGGAGGCACAAAATTAATTAGTTTGCCTGCATGACCTTTATGTAGCTAACTTCTGCACATGCACAGGGAAAATCTCTCACTCTGATCACCAAAGCATATCCTAAGAGGAATGTTTACTTGATTGTAAATCAAATTTCATTTGGATTAACCTTTAGTTGGGTCCTTAAAAGGGGTTGTTATGTGTACATAAAGGGGTTGTTTGTTGTTACTGTTGCTACAGTGTCACTGATGCTTTTGGTGAGGATATAATCACTCACCCTGTGGCTGCATTCCTTGGTAAATGCTCTTTGTAATTTGTCAGTGCAGAGAAAGATGCCAAAAACAAACCGCTGATGATGATGGCAATTGCTTGCCTTGGCTGTGTAAACCTGCACTGCTGGTCTTTTCCTATCACTCAGTACTTTATAAAATGTTCCTTTTTTCTCCTCCTGTTTCTTTGTGCAGTGTGCACAACATAAGAAGTTTGTGGAATGAGCGGTTACTCAATACACTGATCTCCCCTCACAGCTCAGTATGGCACTATGCCTACTTTGCTGCACACTTCAACCTACTTTAAATGCAGAGTTGATAACTTCCTACAGCCCTTTCTGTGCATCTGAGTGCTTCATAAACACCAATGAATTCTCAAAAAACAGTTGTTATATTCACCCTGTAAATTACAATGTGAGACACAGAATTATTCAGATGGAGAATCTGCTTGTCCTGGAGCTCAGTTAAGGTACCTGGGCCCTTATGGGCTCTTCCCAGTACTGCAGCAGGTGCCATGCTCAGTGCATGTGTCCTCTTCAGTCCAGTTGGAGCTGTGAGTCTGCCCTCTTGCAAACTTGGCACCAGGATTTCAAGTCAAGCACTCAGAACATGAAGAGCAAACTGCTAGCCACAACTTAGAAAAAGTTTAAGTAATGACTGATTATTACATTGTTAATCTTTGGCAGAGGCAAGTTTGGATTCCCAGGAGAGCACTTAGCTATGAGACAGTCCTTTCTCTGCCTGAAACATCTTGTCTTGTGCCACCTGTGCCTTCCAAGTTCTACAGCATGCTGAGCAAAGGTCAACAGATGGACACTTTTTTAAAAAATGTACATTCCTGATGTATACCCAGAATAGGTCCATCCTATAAATTATCTATCTAGTTAGACCCTGCTATGACCCAGTTGGATCTGGGTGTTGTAAAGTGCAGTTACTGATGTTAAAAACAGTTATCCATTGGAACCTAAATAGGTTTTGATTACATAGCATCAGCCAAATTCACAGCACTGACTGGAATTTGTCTGTGTACTTAATGTGTGGATAAACTAACTAACTCATTGGGAAGTTCATGCTAGAAAGATGATAGTAGATGATCAGTGAGAGGTACAAGAACTGATGATGTGTATATAAAGCCTGTTCATAGAATCATAGAACTATAAGGAAAAGACCTTTAAGATCATCGAGTCCAACCATTAACCGAGCACTGCCAAGTCCATCACTAAACCATGTTCCTAAGCACCACATCTACACATCTTTTAAATCCCTCTAGGGATGGTGACTCCGCCACTGCCCTGAGCAGCCTGTTCCAGTGCTTCATGATCATTTCAGTGAAGAAATTTGCACACAGAATCACACACACAATAATTTAGGTTGAAAAAGATGTTTAAGATCATAAGAGTCCAACCCTTGACCAATCACCACCCTGTCAACTAGACCATAGCACTAAGTGCCACATCTACTCACTTCTCGAACACCTCCAGGGATGGTGACCCCCCCACCTCCCTGGGCAGCATGTTCCAATGCTTAACAATCCTATCTGTGAAGAAATTCTTCCTGAAATATGCTGAGCTGGAAGGGGCCCACACAGATTATTGAAGCCCAACTCCTGGCCCTGTACAGAACAGCCCTGAGAATCACACCATGTGCCTGAGCATTGTCCAAATGCTACTTGAACTCTGGCAGACTTGGGGCTCTGAACACTTCTCTGGTTCTTTGTATTCAAATTGCTGAATGGTAATCCTCCTGAGATGTTGCTTGATCAACGGTGGACAAATCTTGTAATGTTATTACTGCTACTTCTACTGCTTAAGAAAGAAGCTTGGATGATGAAGCTCTTATCAAGCTGAGTAGTCTCTGGACAAGATTGAGTGAGTATGGTTTCTGAAAGAGGTAGGGCTGGAAACAAGTTGAAGCAATCAGTCATTGTCAGTGAAAGAGCAATGAAGATATTGTTAGAAATCTTCAGATGCTGGATGTTTTTGAAGTGCCAAGTGAAAGCAACAGGCAGAGTAGTCAGTGGTCAGACAGATGTAGTTCTGTGTTGACTGACAATTCAAGGGTTTTTGGATGCAGAGTCTAGGTGCAGATCCTAACAGATAAAGTCAACCCTGAATGCAATAAACTGAAATCGGTAGCATATCACAGTGGTTTAAATTAATAATGTGCTGAAAGTCTGGTTTTGACTCTGCCTCTCTTTTTGCCTTTGAAGTTAACATTCATGGCACACTGATCTTTGTTTTCTCCCAAGCACTTTCATCCTCTGCCTCAGGCCATCCCATGTACATGGGAGGAGATCTGTGCAAAAGATTTTTTTCCAAATCCCTCCTTAAAATTAATTTTTACTATGAATCTTATGAGCAATGATATGCTGCTAATGTTTGCTGTGCTGCATATGGCATTCACCTTGTTACTCTTCGCTTTTCCCACCAAATGTACATTTATTCTTGGCTTAAGCTCTGCCCTTTCAAAATAAAGGAGCCTAATGTGCCAGAAGGTGTTGCGTTGGTAAGACCAGTTTTGCTTCTATACACCTTTGCAGCTGTCTGGTGATGTCAAAGCAGAGGCTGCCTATGAAAGTGGTATCTCAGGATAAAGACAGGCTTCTGAGGCTTTGTTGGGACAGTGACTCCACCAGTTCCTTTTGTGATATTGCAGAGCAAAAATGAATGATAATTTTCCCCCTTGATTCTCTCTGTACTTCACTTTCTAAAGAGTTGTTTTATTTGACCTATTTAGACTATAACGTAGCTCATGCAGTAGTTTGCATGTTGCTATATGGATAGTGTGTAGCCTTGTGGCGTAACATCTATTGGCAGTCCATACCCTGCTGAATTAAACCTGTGCTCTGGAGAGACCAGTCAAGGATTAGGCATTGTGAGCAAGTCTTAGAGCAGCAAGTTGTGGAGCTCATGCAGCTGAGCTGTTATGTCCACACATCACTGCTTGGGGATGTTAACCTGACTCCAAGAGTAGTCCAGAAATTTATGATGATGCTGAGCATTTCTTGCTGCATGCCAGAGACATGCCCTTAGATTCCTGCAGGCAGTATTCACTTTCAGTCTGTAATTCTTTGTGAACAAACTTTGGAGATAAAATGAGTGTTGCAGGCAGAAAAAAAAAAATGTGAAAGACCAACCACTGAAACAAATGAGCTGGCTCTGGATGGCACCCAGGATTACAGCATCCTCCACAACTGAATGTGGAAATTCCTTCATGATGCCTGCCCACAACAGAACAAAAAACCAAAAGGTTATGTGTTCTTGAGACCTGATGAAAAAAGAAACAATACCTGTGGTGATTTTAAAAGTAGGCATGGTTCATTTATCCAAATTAGACAAATGGGGGTATTGACCAGCTTGCTTCTGCAAGCCTTCAACTGATCACAATCAGCCATTGGGATTAGTTTTGTGTCCTGTCCAAAATCCATGGGTTGTCTCCTCCCTCTGTCTGGGTTGGCACGGTGCCACTGTCTTCAGCTGTACAGTGCCAGCTAATACCAGCTGAGACTCCAGACTATGATTTGCTTATTCATCAGATTCCAAGGGGAAAATATAAATAGTATTTAGCTCTCTTACTGCTCCCTACAGAAAAAAATAAGGAGTCTCATCTTCATTTAAACAGAAGTAAAAAGCCAAATACTGTTAAAGTATTAAAATTTTAGTGTCTCAAGGAAAAGGGCAAAAATCTGATATTGTCCCACTAAAATTGATAGAAACACTATCCCTGACTGGTGAATGTAGGATGAATCCCCAAATTATCATAAGGGCCCATTATGGAAGTCAAATAGTTTTCAGAGGAATTCAGCATTTTGTTCCTTCTATCAGTGTTAGCAATATATTGATTATTTTTGTAACTGTAAATAAAGACAGCAGTCAGTTTGGGTCCTTACCTGCATAGAGAAATATCTGTTAAAAGAATTTGCAAAATGCTCAGCCTTTCTCAAAACAGTTGCTTTGTTCTGGATCAGATGTGGCCAGAAACAGAAAGCAGCATCCTCTACTACTGCCCCTTCCCTGCCCAGAACTCTCCATTCAGTCTCTGGCGGATCAGTCTGCCTGCCACCCCCCCAGCACACCCAAGAGCAGTCAGCCTGACAGCACTGCACTGTTCAGAGGCTCAGACTTTGGACTGGGGCTTTGCTGGCATTTAGCTGAGCCAGAACTTCAGGAGGAATCCTAGCCTAGAGTCATACTAAGTAATCCCTCTATTCCAGCTCTTACTCCATTTGACTATTGTTTGAGCTTACAGAACAAAAATGTTGTATACTGTATAAACCAGCCAAAGGCATAGCAGATAATATCTTTTGTTCCAGGTTTCAAACAAGTTTTAAGTTGCTTTTCATGCTACTTAGGTGGATAGAAACCTTATCCTTCAGGAGAACAAGACTAGGGCAAAGTCACTGCACACCCAAGCATCTGTAGGTAACTGAGACTGCCTGGTGTTGTGCAATGATTTAGTGCCATCTACAGTGTGAAATGGGTCTCAGAGACCGAGGGGTGTCAGAAGTTTAAATTACACACAAAGCAAAACAGCATGCACAAAAAATTGCCTTACAATTTAAGAACAAATAAAGAAATGATAAAAAACCAGAAGAAATTAAATTAAATGCTTGCTATATATTAAAATAGCAGTAGAAGATTTAATGTTGTTTAATTTGTGCTTTTGAATATGCTTAATTCCAACATAGATTGATGTATTCCTATGTTATAGGACTTTTTTTTCCTCAGCTTGTTTATTTTTGCTGTTGTTGATCTAAATGAGCTTGAAGTAAATGACAAAATGTCACCTAGTGCCCTTCTTAATAAAGTTTATGCAATAGGATACCACACCTGCTCTGGGTCCTTTGGTGTCATTGGTATTACTTACCCAGACATAAGGAGAGAATCAGGACTCTGTAAAGTAAATTCCATATTGTGGAGCCTTCCTTGTTAGTGCAGTTATTGAAAACCTAGGAACATGTCATCCTTTTGCAGAACTGTGCTCTTGCCCAAAGCACACGAGCATTTGATTGTGCTTAACTTATCCACCTAGGAAGTTCTTTCCATTACATCTTCTCTGTGCTCTCTTCAGGCAGTAAATCAAAAGGGTGGGTTTTTTTACCCACCTAAATGATTTACTTCTTTCTCCCCTTGTACAGTCTTGCAGTGAGAGGGCTGAGCCTGATTGCTCTTTAGCCTTTATATGTCATAAATAAAATTTGGGATTAAGAATGAGTTTCTGCCAACTGGATGTGGACTCATCCTAAACTCTTACACAAACTGGCAGTCAGGCTCAGAATCATTGCAAGAGCAGCTTCCCAATTTCTGCAGTACCCGAGGGCCTAAATGGAATCTCTAACAACGATCTCTTGAGTGACACTGATAGAGAATGACTTCTCCATTTACCATTATTGATATTTCTAAAATTAAATGGATTTGAGAATAGGAACTGAAGAAGCAGGGTCTGATATCAAGGTCTCTTACAACCTTCCTTACTGCTCTCTCCTTTCCTCTTTGCTTGTATTCCTCAGTATTTATATGTCTTTGCCAGTAGATCCATTGTTTTCTTGTGTCAGTGGTATTATATTTATTATTCCTAGGGCAATGCACTGACAAATTCAAGAACATACTTTCTCCTTTTTTATACACACTATGCAGAGCAGGCTTATTAAATGTTGAAACAATCCTTGCAGGAATCTAATGTATGTGCCTTCCTTTCCAGTGTGGGAGATGAATTCATTGGAGACTGGAGCTGAGGGGAAGGACAGTATCAATATCTTTTTCCCTTAAGAGAAAAAAACAGTTGTAGAATTATGGACAAGAAATTCGTTATGTCTGTGTTTAAGGACACAAGAATTGATCAGCAGCTTTTCTTAAAAGAAGGATAATGTTAAAGAAGTACCTGCCTTCAATTACTGAGTTAATGCTCAAGGCAGAACACAGTCTATAACTAGCTTGTAAATGGTTTGTTTATTCAAAATGCAATGATGACTTCAGTGTTATTAAGCCTGCTTGGGCAATGCTCTTGAGCAACACGTATTCTGGATTATAAACATGCAGCATCTGATTCCAGCTTTTGGTTCTTCTCTCTGATATACTGTTGTAATTCAGGAGAAACTGCACTCAAGGTAACGAGCTTTTCCACTTCGAAACGGGAGCAGAGCTCAGCTCTGCCGTCCCCAGGTGGCAGTGTGCGCCCTGTATAGACAGAGAAGCCCAGGTCTTGGCTCGGAGAGACCCAGGTTACTCTGTGTGGTATTGGGGAGGGGGGGGAGGTGGATTCACTTTGGCCAAGTTCCATTGCTGCATTGAAAAAAACCCACTTCTAGTCTTTTCTTCCAAAAGTGCCTCCAAAAGCCTGTGCAGCTTAACCAAGTGTTCCAGTAAGGTTCAGAATGAAAAGGTCACGAATTTATGTTAAAACACATCTAGATGGTGTCTGTGCTAGAAACAGACATTGGAACAGTTTCTATTTGCAAATTGCAAAGGCTTTTCTTCTGTATCCGAAGAAGCAGCTCAGAGCAGAATCACCACCAGATCCTCTATATTCCACTATACTTACTATTGGTCTGCAATTTATGGAAAAATAGAATATTTCTGATATCAGGCACATTTATAAATATCAAATGTATTTAATTTTATTGAAGACAGTTTTTTTCAATGTGTCCAAATAGTACAAATAGAATTTATTTTCTTTCGAGTATGAAACTTATGGAGGGAAAGTTACAATGTTAGCAATCTCGTTAAAAGAAAATAAACCCCAACCTTCCAAAAAATTCAAGGTAATTTTGCTTACTTCATTTTCAAACTAGAGACTTACATTTCACTGCAATTCTACAAGTTAAATACCACCATGAGGACAACTGTCCTAAATTTATATTGCTGTAAGACCTCTGTTTTGAATTTCTCTGCATTTTGATGCATCTCTAATCTTTTATGACAGTGATAGTTCAGAAACTCATTCACTCTGACTGAAATGTTTTCCTCTGTGAAAAAGCAAAGATGATCACAAATATTCTTTCAAAGATAACATCAAGGAGTTTATTTATGGGAGTATTATTATAGATAGACCAGGAAAAAAAAGAAAAAAGAGTGGTTAAAAATTCTCACTCCAATAATGTCATTGGGGTAATTTTATCAGGACTGAAAAAACTGCAGATCTGTAGATTAGTGATAATGAGTGTTAATTTTCAGAGAATTTTCAACATGTTGCATTCTCTTTAAAATAAGGATGTCAATGTCTGTGTCCAGGGACAGTTAATGGTTCTCTGTGCAGCAGGCTTGGTTCTCTCAGGTGATATTCCAAAGCCAAGTACCATGGAAAATATGACCCAGCATTAACTTCCTGCACACTTGACTCACCTTTTTAAATAAAATCAACAAGTGGTCTCATGCAGACATCAAACTGCTGAAACAGCCTTACACTGTTATCTACAATGTTTGCCCAGGAGCAGATGAGGGAGAAAATGAGCTACAACATCATGGGCTCAGTGCTGTCTCTGTATGTTAATTGAAAGTGCTTTGCTCTGGCGCTGATGGGGATGTTATAACCTGTATCACTGTACCAGTGGCTACAGAACCTGCTCTCTCAGCTAAGGTGTGAGGAAATGGTACTAGCTAATGAACATATCAGAAGGAACCTCAGCAATTCAAAATTAAATTATTCCAGTGATAGCAGTCTAAAGGGCAAAGACTCTTAAAAGCAGGGCTCTGAAAGAGTGAAAGAGCAAGGAACCATCCTGTGGGATCAAGTATGTTGGGAAAAATGCAGAATGCATTTTTATGGTAGCAGAGAAGAAGAAAGTTGCTATATAAACTGTGCCAGGAGAGCTTTGAAGTCCTCTTGCCACACCGAAGGGACCAATAACAAACCTAGGAACAGCAAAAGGCTTTTCAAATCTAAATTTTATGTGAGAAAACTCCTAGTGTTTACAAGTGGTGTATAAGTACTGTCTGGAGGACTGGGAATGTGAGTATAGAGGAGGCTGGAGCACACTCAGCACCTCCAGGCACTAAATGAGACAGATTGAGTGAGGAATGAAAGGGCCAGTGCTGAGCCAAGAACAGCTGAGCCTTTTTGGGGACACTTTGACAAACACTGTTCACTGCCATGTGAAAATATGTAGACTGGCTGTAAATGCCAGGGTGCAGCACTATTCTGAGCAGAGGGCTATGGTAGAAGGGGGAAGAGTGGTTTGGGTTTATAGCTCAGTAGTTAGAAGGTTTACTAGAAAAATATGATTATGGCTCATTTTCTAGTAAATGTTCAGAAAGCTGGAAAATAACTGCCAAGCTTGGGAAGAAAAATGAGAGCCACTGTTGCTATTGTAGGACACTGCTTGATTTAATTTTAATACAGGAATTAATGCTAGTGGGGTCTGAGCAGGAGATAGCTGGAGGATGGAAGCAGAATCTCAGTATAACTTTATGGAGTTTTCAATCCTCACAACTGTAGAGAAATGTAGAAAGCATGAAACACGAAAGCTAAATATCTGAAAACAAGTAGTAGAATTCAAAAGCTGTTAATGTATCATATATCTAGGACAATCTCTTGGTGTTAGAGGGTCTGTCTCAGGAAGTTTGGTTGCTTAGGGTTTACTACTGCGTGCTTAGCTCGTACTGCCACAGCTGATGAATGCAAATCAGTCTTTTGCTGTCTAATTACTTTAGAAACATCTTTCAGACATATTTATTCCTGGAAAAATTCTGTATTTGTTACAGATAGGTAGGATATTTAGTGTCTGGGGAGAATTTACAGGAAAAAAACCTTGTTGTCTCTTCCACCATAAAATCAAGTAGGTAAATTTACCAAGATAACAAATCCACGGCTCTGGCAAAATACATGCCAGATATGTCTGTTTCATCACTGATCCACTACTGTTTGTTTGTGTAGACTGCTAACTCTGCTCTTTACACCTTGGTAACATATTCTGCACATTGTCAAAAAAACCTCAAGATGAGGCTCTCCCCACCATCAGTGTTTTACAGGCTGTCTTGGAAGTGAGCTTCGAGTATGTACTCTGATGAGAAGCCTAGAGAAGGATGACATGGTTATCTGATTCAGTCTTTGGTAATTAAAGGCAGGAGAAAATACAGAAGAAATTAATAAAATGTATTTAGAAATGAGTAGGGAATCTAATAAGTTGCATGTTTACTGCAGCTGAGTGAAAATCTTCATGCCTGCATGTAACAAGCCCAGATTTCATCTATCAAAAATGTCCATGCTGGAAATGGCACAGTCTGTAGCTGAGGGGAGGATTATTTACTTTCCTGCCTCTTCACCTCCAAGTGCACAAGTAACACATTTTATATAGATATGTGCAGACTGTCAAATGTCTGATTGCTATGGGTGATAGCTGACTAGCTATAAATCAGCGCCAGTTTGCAAGATGAATTCCTTAATTAGCATGGTGCTGGTCCTGGGCTAATAGCTTCTAAGCGTGGGCTTAGTGCCATGACACTGAAACTCACCAGCATCCATCCAGTTCTGCATGCAGAGGAGTAGATATATCCCTCCCTGTACCTGCCCATTTACTTTTGTTCTTAAATAGACTCCTACCAGGATTGCTGATAACATTTTTCTGCCTTTGCCTGTTACCCTGCCACACATTTGGCTTTGATGCTGAACCCAGGCAGGTGACTCTACATTTCCCTGCTGTGGATGGCTGCTCTCTCAGCAGGCTGCATCACAGCTTCACCTGGATTAGTGATGTTTTGGGTAGGATATTCTCTGCAGGGAATCATTTTATTCAAGGTACTGGTCATTTATGGGTCAGATTGTTTTTTGAATGAAGGTGGTATGTGAACTGCAAACGGGAATTCCAGAGAGTGTGTCATTGGGGTGCAAGCAATTTGTGTGAAAAGACATATGCATATGAATATGGGGGGAAAATATTTTAAAGCTCTAGTAGATGGGAGGAGAGGCAGCTTTCTCCATTTTGCCTCACAGCATCAGCAGCAGAGACAGACTCCTCCCACCCACTGGGCTCATCAGTGTAACTCAGTGGGAGGTGGCTGCATCAAGCCAAGGTGCTCCTTTCCCAGTAAGTGGGCACATACATACACTCCTGCTGGTGATGACCCAGGGAGAGCAGCTACCCGGTATATTTTGGGTTGTGTTGGTGCATCTTGCATCCAACTTAAAAATTAAGGGACTTGACTGTCAAGCAGATGGACTCCTTGCCTTCATTGAAAAGAATTCAGCATTCTACAGGCTTTGAGCAATAGAAAATAACAAAGGACTGGGAAACTCCTGGCAGCAGTAGTTACTGGCTGGTCAGGATACCCCAGCTCTCCCCTCATCAAGATTAAATAATGGGCCCTATAATGCACCACGGATCTCGACTCTTCCACTTCAGGTCTGCCAGTTGGAGCAGCTGCTGGATCCACAGCTCTCCACCTGAGGAAAAAGTGGGACTAGTGGTGAGTTCTGTCTTTGAGCCCTCACTTTTCCTTTTCCTCATGCAAATCCATCTTCTTAGAGGACCTTTCTCTTGCTGTTCTTTTCCACATAGAAAATATATGTTTTATTCATCCCAACTAGAAACCAGCTCTCCCCAGGAACTCCCCTCAAAGAAGTTCCTCTCCTCCCACCTCCTAGATAGCAAGTTTGTGCTTGAGAGAAAGGGAATGCTGTCACAGCATCCTAGAGAGACATGCATCACAAAACCCCATTTCTGTGGGGTGCCTTTTATAAGCTTTATTACAGTCCCCAGCACAAATACTCTAATACGTGATTATAGAAGACTAAGTAAAATTAGTTAACTAAATTAAGCAGCAACTCTCTTCCCTATTATATCAACTCCTAGTGTTAGTAGATACTCAAAGCTCTTGTATATGATTAGTGGTAAGCTGCACTACTGTAACTATTAAGCAAAATACTGTTCCTATAAAGATTTTGTTAATAAAAAGCTCAAGAAATAGGCACAAAATATACTGAAACTGTAGGAAAATAAAAAAAATTTCATGTCTTTTAATGTGCCTTTTATGCTTTTACATGTGTCTTGCATAAGAATATTCATGCATGGCATGGACTAAGGTACTTTTCTTTCCAACTGCCACAGTTTACTAGTACATCTAGTCTGAACATGTAAAATATTCCTCTCTGGATTATTTTTCCATTAGAATCTGCCACATCTCTGGAATTATAGCTGCAGAAATTCAATAATATCAAATAATTTGTTTGGCAATAGACAGCTTATTCGGAGAGCATTTCAATTTTTTTAGCTTTATTTAACCTTATTTCCTTTTATTTAGGAGACAATCATTGGATTCTCAGCATTTTCACTGGCAGTTCTTGGACCAGCTGGATGGTTCCTGTGCCACCTTCCAAGCTATAAAAAGAAATAGAAAACATCCCTTCAGAATTAAGGCTGCAATAAACTGTAATGCTCCAAACTTGGATCCTCTTGAAAGCCCTGATACAGCATATGGCTAACTAAAGTCCCAGTTCACACACTATTATCCATCCTGTATGCCAGGTCCCAGGTCGCAAAGCTTTTGCAGATTTTGTAGAACTGGGCCCAGAAATTAAATGGTGTAGGAATGCAAAATAGTGGCAGGTCTACTCTGCCATCACCTGCTGCATTGAACCAGTCTGTGTGTACCAGTCTGAATCTGTCATCAAGTACTGTGGGAAATGGAAGATCAGCAAGGAGGATTGTAAACACGCTTGAGTGACCTGCAGTTTCGGTCTCAAAAATACATATATCGTACTAATTGTTGTTTGACCTTGTGTGTTAGACAAGTAAAACATCTGTGTCTAGGCCTGTGATAGCCTTAGAGGCACCCTATCAAACATGCCTGAGATTCTTGCCCAGCTGTGGGCAAGGTTAAAGTACAGTGGTAAATTATGCTTGTGCAAATCCCTGAAATACAGGAGAAAAAAGCAGGTTGAGTGATCCTATAGCATGGATCAAGCTTCACAGTGCCTGTGTTCTCGCCTGTGTGTCTCTTCTGACTGCTGCTTCAGTGATCCCTAGTTGGCGAGGTAACAAAAATGAATTTACTCTTTGCATTTAATCTGTGGTTTTGTGGTTGTTCCTGTGTCCTGCCTGTGTCAGCTCTTACTGGTACTGTCAAAGCTTTAAACTAAATAAATGGGAGAAAATACAGAAAAAAACCATTTTTATAGTCATCTCAGACAAAAATTCGGAGAGTTTAAGATTATTTTCTCCAAAGTTTCTCTTTAATCTTTACACGTGTTCTTTTGGTGTGCTCCTCCACCCCATCTACTCTTCCACAAGAATAAATGTTTTTCTGCAGGTCATGATTGTTAGATACTTCACTTTATTTTCAATGTCTAGATTAAAATTTGTGACATTTGAGATATTTTCCCATGATTGCTATTTATAATAAATGCTATGATAAATACTTTGAAGTCTAGACTATATTTGAGAAAAGTACAATAAATAATACTTGTTATGCCATGTTACATGTGTTATGAAGGAATGTCTTTAATAAATTCATGTCTGTCTTGCAAAAAAATACAGAATATTAACCTGTCTCACTTTGTGTTTCCCACCAAGGCTCTAGCCTCTGATAGTCCACCCTTCATTTAATCTTACATAGCTCCTGGACTCCTATGTGGAGCAAACCAATTTGGAGGAGAGGCTAGCTGGCTCAACTGGCTCCTAGGGAGGCAGTCTTCAAGCACACAAGCAAGATCAGTCAGCTGTGGGTGTTACTGAGCCAGGGACTTGACGTGGCACGAGTCCCAAACATGGTACACATGTGGTAAAACACCTTAGCAGCGTTGAACATCACATGCTTTCTCCTCGCTTTCTTCATGAAAGCCTCATGCCTTCTTTTGCTCTCTGTCACTGTTTTTGCCCAGCAGAGACCTTTTACAATTATTTTCACTTCAGTATAGAAATACTAAAGCAAAATAAATACTATGCTCTGGGTTTCTTGACTTCCATGTTCATGTTTTTGTCTTTGGGCCATGACACTGTGATAGGTTTAAGAAGGCAGTATTTTGACACTTGTCATTCTGGTTTCATTATTACCATTACAGTGTACTTTTATGTGAGCTATGTAGGTAGGTGGTATAGTTTATAATATAGTTCTGTACAAGTCTGACATTATGGTAAGAAACAAATCCAGTTTATTGGGGGGGAGATCTAATTCAGCCAAAGTGGTGCTAATTTTCACAAACATGGCCTGGTAGCTGTCACAAAGAGTGTCTCTCTTAGAGCAGTAAATCCAATCTCTGATTTTTTAATAGACTGAGTACATGCTTATCAGGTTTGTGCTAGTTCTCTATGCAGGTCACTATGTATTTCTCAAAAGTCCACTGCTATGGCAACAAATTAAGTATTTTGTTCACTTAGAGGCTAATGACATTACTCTAAAAGGGAAATTGAGGGCATTTATCAGAGATTTTTACAGTGACAGATACTGACAAATGTCATAATAAAGCTAACATCCACAGACTTAGTTGAAGTAATAAACAGAATAAGAAGAAAATTGTAGTTTTGTAAATATAACCAAATAACCACTGTATTTCTTAACAATGTTTTCTTTTCCTGAAGTCTTAATTATTCTAAATTGGGGAAAGAGAGAACAAATATTAACATGGCAAGCTGGCTACTCTGTTGGGAACACAGTACTAGCAATACACACAGAGCCCTTTACTGCTCCATGTCTCATTTTAAATCAACCTAAGCCAGTGATGACTGAAATGAATTTGTCACATGCCAGATGGCATAACTGATATGGGTTGGTGGCTTCAGCCAAGCTTCTGCTCACATCATGATCACTTCTGCCATTACTGCCAACTATTCTATTCTAATTCTCTACCCTGCCCTAATTTCTATCTTACTATACTCTACACCTTCCTTCTCAGAATAGTTCCTTTCCTGTCCTCTCACAGCAGGAGATCTTGTTGATTTTTTTCTGTAGATAGTGCTGTGTGGCAGTACCATCAAAGGCTTGATAGGAAGTTTTCCTCCCATTTTTAAGTCTCAGGACGGAGGCTGAGACTGGATATCTTCCTGTCAGAAGAAATTATTTTCCTGCACAAGATTATACAAGCTGTCAGGAATACTGTGTTATTTTTGCACATAGACATAATTTTCTGTGAACAAGAAGAGGTGCTTTTCCTGTTCACTGTCCTTTGACTGATGCCAGTTAACCCAGGTGTCTGAGCCCTGAGGAACAGCTCCAGCAATCATCCTGTGTCAACCATGATACATGCTGTAGCATATTTGAGTTGAGCCTAACTGTCTAGTTTAATCCTAGACAGACTTTTTCCTCAAGCAATTATCTATTTTACAATCATTCATGAGGATTAATGCTTACAGAGAGCAAAGATTTAGAGATAAATTAAATTTCATGGGGTCTAACTATTGCTGTCAAATACGCATGTCTGAGCCTGAGGGGCTCTATCTGCTCTTTGAATCTGACAGAGAGGAGGTTGGCCCCTACACAGGACCTATACAGGCTCCAGTCCTGTACCATCCCGTGCCTCAGAATTGGTTTAGCCTAGTAAATACCCAAAAAGCACCATGTAGATTGAAAAGTCCTGAGGGCCAGAGAAGCTTGCCTTCTGCTCCAGTTGACTCTGTGTTTGACTTTTCTTACTGGGATTACCATTGGCTCATCATGCAAACTCTGCTCTCCTTTGACTCCCTCCATGCCACAGCCTTCAATTCAGATAGGCTTGTAGTGATTACTTTTCAAACATGTCCCCACTTCTACTGTGGCTTTTAATATCCCTGTCACCATGCAGTTATTGATAACTTCCTGCCAAAAAATGAAGACGTTTCAAAAAATCAAGACATTGGCTTAAAATAAATGAAATTGGAAGTTGGCTGTTTTTGTTTTGTGTTGTTTTATAAAACTTCCAAAGCATTTAGGCTCTTGCCTCTCATTTAGGCATTGAAATCCTCATTTGTTTCAAACATTGTTTATATTGCATTTGAGTCTTTGAATATGTCAGGCAAGAACTAACTTTCATTTAAAATTCAACTAGAGATTCTTGTAATTACCTGACTCTGGAAGCTGAGCCTTTAAGGAAACATCATGGGAATGTAATAAGGGTTGGTAACAGTGACCATGTCTGTATATAAATGAGTGAAGAGATACCTGTAAACAGATAGATGGAATTTTTTTTAATATATGCATACATTTACTTTAATTTATGAACAATTTGAGGAATTTTCTGTACATGATTCAAGGTAGGATAGCTTAGGATTTTGTATTTTTCAGAAAGGATTACCTTTCTAAAAGTAGATTTGCTAATGCTTGGAGATTAAAAAAAAATCTCTGTTTGGAGCTGAATACTTGAAAATGTAATTCAAAATGACAAGTCATATAAATAGTGACTCCAGCTCTTGATGACTTCTTTTCCCCTTACAGTGTTTTCATTAATTTATTCTTGAATTATATTGTAACTACAATGCACACTGTTAGGCAGATGAAGTTTAGTTAAAAACCAGCACAATGCACAGAAACAGGATGCTCCCCAACCCTTCCAAACTTTATTTACCTTATCCTGCAAAAGCCACAGCAGAAGGAAATATGATAATTAAGTCCATTCAGCCAGTGAAACAGAGAATGCAGTTTATAACTAATTCCTCAGTGAGAGGTAGATGTATTTCATAACTATCTTGAATATATTTTTTCACTTAGTATCCAGACATCCAGCTGACTAATATTCAAGGATCACCTCCTTCAAGTGCCAGAATGGTCTCTTCCAACATGGAGATTGTCAAGCACAGGTCCAGGAGACATGCATGGCTGAACAAGGTGTTCCTGACCAAAGCCAAGAAAAAAAGCACACAAAATGTGAAAGAAGGAGCAGGTGACCTGTGATTCACACAGAAACACTGGCCAAGTGTGCAGGGATGGGGTTAGGAAAAGCAAGGACCACTAGGAATTGAATACGTTGAGGGAACATGAAAAACAATGAAAAGGGATTTTATGGAGACAACAGCAGCAAAAGAAAGGCGAGGGAAAATGTGGGTCTGTTGCTGAATGGGGCAGGGGACCTGCTGATGAATGAAATGAAAGTGGCCAAAGTACTCAAATTCTCCTTTACTTTGGTCTTTTCTGGTAGGACCTTGTCTTCAGGAATCCCAGGCCTCTGTGGTCAGTGGGACATTCTGGAACAAGGAGGACTTACTTGTCAGTAGAGGACAATCAGATAAGTTAACATTTTAAAACAACCTGACATACACAAGTCCATGGGACACAATAGGATGCACACACAAGTGCTGAAGGAGTTGACCAATGACATGGTAAGACTGCTTTTGATTATCTTTAAAAAGGACAAAACAACTGGGAGAGTCCTGAGAAACAGAAGAAAGCAAATGTCATTCCTGTTTTCAAGAAGGACAAGCAAGAGGATCCAGGAAACCATAGGTCATTTCTCTTCACCTTGATCCCTGGGAAGATGATGGAGCAAATAATCCGGTAAACCAATTCCAAACACATTAAGGACAAGGAGGTGATTTGATGTAGTCACTGTGCATTTACAAAGGCAAAATCATGCCTGACCAACCTGATAGCTTCCCACAACAAAATTACTAGCTCAGTGGATGAAGGGAGAGCAGTGAATGTGTATCTTTACTTTAGCAAAATTTTTGTCTGTCTCCCATAACATTGGCATAGACAAACTGATGAAATATGGACTAGGCAAGTTGACAATGATATGAATTCAAAAGTGGCCAAACAAACTACCAGGCTCAAAAGGTTGTGATCAGGGGCAAAATGTTCACCTGGAAAGTAGTCACTAGTGCTGCACTGCAGGGGTCAATACTGGGCTGGTACTGTTTCCTACCTCTGCCAGTGACCCAGATGATGGGGCATCCTCTGCAGATGATACAAAACTGGGAGGAGCAGTTGATACACCAGTTGGTTTTGCTGCCATTCAAATGAGTCTTGAGAGGTTGGAGACGTGGGCCAACAGGAGTCTCATGAAGTTGAAGAGATGAAAATTCAAGTCCTGCACATCAGGCGCAATAACTAAGCACCAGTACAGGTGAGGCTGGCCAGCTGAAAAGCAGCTCTGCAAAGAATGACATGGGGGTGCTGGTAGTCACCAAGTTGACTGTGAACCAGCAATATGGCCCGTTGGCAAGAAGGCCAACAGAATCCTGAGCTGCATTAGGAAGACCATGGTGAGCTGGTCAAGGGAGATGGTTATTCTCTTCTACTTAGCACCAACTAGACCAGTGGTATGTCTAGTTCGGGTCTCACCAGTACAAGAAAGACATGCATATACTGGAGTAAGTCAAGGAAGGGCTAGGTGATGAAGAGACTGGAGCACCTGTCATGTAAGGGGATGCTGAGAGGGCTGGGATTGTTTAGCCTCAATGAGAAAAGGTTTGGAGCAGGGAGCAGTGGGGGGTCTTGTCAGTGTGTACAAATTCTGCAGGGGAGGGAGTAAGAAGATGGAGCCAGACTTTTCTCAGTGGATGTCAGTGGCAGGACTAGAAGCACTGGAAACAAACTGAAATATGGGAATTTCCACTTAAACATAAGAAAAAACTTTCTACTGTGAGGATGGTCAAATGTTTGGACAGGTTGTGTAGAGAGGTTGTGTGGTCTCCATCCTTGCAGATACTCAAAACCTGACTGGACATGGCCCTGAGCAATTTGCTTGGTGACCTTGCTTTGAGCAGGGGAGTTAGATCAGACAAGCTCCAGAGCTTCCTTCCAAACTCAGAGATTCTATGATTCTGTAAAATTTCAATGCATGATCTCAGAAAAGTAACATTTATTCTTTTCATTTTTATCAGTTGGTATGTAAGTTTTCCACTCCCCATTCATTTATTGTTAAAAGTATGGTCATCCATTAATGGCTTGTTGACTTTCAGATGCCTGCAGCTTTATGTGTTCTCTTAACTGAGTGTGTGTAGAGGTAAAAAGCATATGGAAATAAACCTTAGCTGCTTAAAAATGTTTCCAGTGGAGCACTGTTGCCATTTTATTAGGCACTCTCATGAGGATCTTGCTGAGAAATGATGACTTTGGTTCAGCACAGAGACTCGAGAAATTAATTCCCAGAGTGCCGTGTTCCCTTTATTTGCTTGTTTATGACATTTGTTCACAATGTAAAGTGTGATTCTCCATACTTGTATTAAAAAACTAGGCAACTATTAAATTGTTTGACCAAATAAGAGATGGCTTGTATAGGATTTAGTTAGAGCTTAGGCATTGTTTAGACATGCAAAAGGACTCATAAGTAATAAATTGCTTTCCATGTACCTGAACTACATGCGGAACTGTGTAGGACCTTGTTCAGTAAATGCAGGCATAGCTGCAATTTTCAGGCACTTAAACCAAAGAAGAAATTTTACAAGAGAAATGGAATTAATATTTTCTCAGTGTATTCCTACTTCATCAAGCTGAGTGTTTTTAGTATTCTTACCACTGTGGTATGTGAACATTTGGTATATTTTAAAGATACCTATGAAATCTGAGTTCCTCTCAGTGCAGAGTTCCCTCTTGTTCTGTAATGTACAATAAAGCAGTTCAGATTGATTTGTGGTATCAACAGAAGAAATTTAGACTTAGACTAAAGATGAAACCTGCTTTCAACATCTTATTTCAGTGAAGTCTGAAAGCCATTTGTATGTATTTTCATCACTTATGCCCTACAATGAGAGACCTCGGGTTGGGGGCAGCGGGGCTTGCAGCACCACATGACATCCCTGGGCACTTCATTAAATAAAATTAAATAGAAAAACTCCAATTGACTTCAATGGGATCTCATATCAGCTTCTAATAAAAGAAAAGTCCTAAATGTTTACTCTCAAATATTTAAATGTAAAAGAGAAAACTTAGATGTTCAGGTAGAAACCTACATGATCTTACAGGGAGCTCAACAGGAAGAAGAAAACCATATATAGAAATGAGCTGGTGTTCCTTGCTTTTGTGAAGTACTACTCAGGGAAATGGAGGCAACTTCTCTCCCAGTTAATTCATGCCTTTCAGTTGCTGATCAGTGCCATTGTAGTCGTGGCAGCCTGTTCATATTAGCCAGTGGTAGTGGTATAAATTGGCTCTACTCTCTCTTTAGGGCTCACAAGCAGCAGGGAGTGTGGAAAAAACTATGGCCTCAAGTAAGAGCTCTGTTTTGTACCTAAGAGGTGCTGAAGAAAATTGCACGTGCAGTGTATTTAGAAGATTGCTTTCAGAAAAAAACCCAACCTGTTAAATGCCCGCGAACAGCATCTGTCCCTTCCCTGCAGCTCCTGGCACAGAATGTGCATCATCACCAAATCAGGGCAGCACTGCCTTGTTCAATGAATAATAAAACATACCTGTTTTCCTCCACCTCCACAGCACAGTTCTCTTTGGTTGCCACAGGCCTACTCATCTTACACAGCTCAGTGTTTTGATGATGTTGCAACTGAATTTTTTGTGTGTAAACATCAAGGCTCCCATGCCCTGGCTGATGAAATACTATTGCTTCCATGAAGCTTTTTCAGAGGTGTGAGGATCTAAAAAACTGGTTTGGAAAGTTTCACAGAAGAAACTCATAGCTAACTTTTCTTTTCTGAGACCTGGTAAGGCCAAGTCAGGACACCGGGGAAGTTGACAGGACATATGGTGGTGAAATAATTTCTCTTGGAGCAATTTTATTGTTATTACTGTACTCCCACTACAATCAGATGAAGGCCTTTTCATTCCACCTTCGTCCTGAGACAATCACCATGGCTGGGATCTAGCGATGGAGAGGGAACACAGTCGGGGCTGAGCGCAGCCCTCGTCTCAGGGAAGGCATGAAGGTCCCCAGGGGCTTGGTGCACTATGGAATCAGGTGGGGAAACCCGGGCAGAGGCCCCGACTGCCTGCCCTCCTGGGGTAAACAGCTGGAGCCCAGGGGGGGTCGAGAGGAGAGGTACTTAAGGGAACAACAGTTCTGTTCCATGCAAAGAATCAAATGGGGTACCCAGAACTGTCCGCTCTGGACTCGCTCAGCGCAGCCGGGGGTGAGCAGCACCAGCCCCTCCGCAGTCTCGGCCCCCCGGAATACCCGGGGGACACCGCCGAGGCTTACGAAGATCTTCGGGTTCGGCAGCTCCCAACCCGGCGCCGTGGGAAGCTCAGTGGGGCACCCCACCCCAATACACCCGACCCGGCTCGACGCGCTCCCGTCCTGACGAGCTCAGCTCCCCTCCCCTCCCCTCCTCTCCCGTCCCGTCCCGTCCCGTCCCGTCCCGGCGCTCCCGAGGCCGTTCCCGGTCGCGGCGCCAGGCGCTGCCCCTTTAAGCGCGCTCCCGCCCGGCGCCGCCCGCCCGCCGCTCCCCGGCCCGCAGCCCTGCGGCAGCGGCACCGGCGGCGGCACCGGCACCGGCAGCAGCTCCATCGCGGCCGGGGGCCGGCGCTCCGCGGCGCCGCGGGGCAGAG